>NW_003306838.1:0-3663 GCF_000142945.1 Phytophthora infestans T30-4
CTTCCCAGCCGAGTGTCACCTTCACCACTGCTCTTGACGTTGTCACCATCCTGTCTTTACTTATTCCTTGTATGTCAATTCGCTTATCTCTGCTGGCCACTCTCTTGAGACGTAGTTTCCTCGCGAAGTACTTACTTATCGCCGAGACATTTGCTCCGGTATCCAATAATATCTTGGTCCTTCGGTCGTTCACTGCACCCAATACGAGGGCTCTCATTCTAACTCGACGATCAAACGTCTGTGCTGACCACCATCCCAGCCGTTCTCCCGGAAGCAGCTTCATTATCCAGGTACGATGCACAGCTTGGTCTGACTGCCGAGTTACACTTGCAATCGTTCGGTTGTTATCATCAAAACTCACCGAGCTCACGTTCAAATCCGTCGATTTCACACATCCAATTGCCATCCCCGCTTCTTCCCTCGGGCCGTCCTGCTTCGCCTACGAAGGCAAACAAGAAGTTCGCCTCAACTGCAGGTTCAGCTGACTGTGGCAGCCCGGCATATTCCAACCCAGTCAGTGTTGGCGGGCCGCCGAGTTTAAATCACTCGGCGCGTAAAGGTTTTGCAGGTCTTCTGGCACTTGCGACTTGTCGACAGAGTTCTTCACGAACGCAGCCAGCTTCTCATATTGACGAAACAGCTCGCACTGGCCGCCTTCATGGACTTGTCTGCAGAATTTGCAGCGTCGTCGACAGTAGTGAGCCGAGTGCCCCATTCTTCCACAAGCTGCACAAGATCCTCGTTGAGTGTTGTCGCGTGATCCATCTCCACGGTTCGACTGTTCTCGTTGGTTGTACGGTCGCGGAGGTCGGTTCGCTGAGTTTCCCCAACTTCGATTTGAGCCATTCTGGTCTCCCGCCGAGTTCTCTCGGCGGTCCGGTGTATTTCCTTTATCATTGGACACGCCGGCGTCTATGTGATCGTCGTCTACCGCTGAGTCGTGTCCTCTGGACTAGTCCTCATCATCCCATTCGTCTTCGGAGCTGTACGGACTCGGCGGGTTCTGATCGATGAGTTCTTCCCCGTCGGAGTCAGCGTCAACGACAGTGACTCGGCGGTCGCGGTTTTCTTCCTTGCGACTGCGCTTCTCATCTCGACGTCCATCTCGGCGTTCATCTCGGCGGCTCTGATCCTTCCGCTTGTCATCTCGACCTCGTGCGATCACGAGTCGGTCGCGTTGCTTCTTGCGCTTCTCGCCGAGGATCCGACGATTGATTATCTGTTCCACCTTACTGATGTCTTCCAACTGCAAGGGGTACATCAAATCCCTCACATCGTCATCACCACAATGCAGCAAGAAGTGTTCGACATGGTCAGCCGCGTCGGCGCCACCCTTCTCGTACTGGATCTTGGCTGTCCGAGCATACCCGTTGAGTCGGATCAGGAAGTCGCAGATCGGTTCGTTGACTTTACGTCTCGCCGAGTAGTAACGAGTGCGGGCGGATTGGTCGAACTGTGAGCAATAATAATCCAGGAACGCCTCTGAGTAGTTTCCAACGTCGCTGAGTCTTCTTCGGCAGCTGCCTGTACCAACTCTTCGCCGCGCGTCCCAAGCATAGCGAGAAAGGCTCGCACCATGCACTTTGGGGCATCCTGGTGCTCTTCATCTCGTAGATGAAACGCTTGATCCACTGGAGCGACGCGTCAGAGCGGTAGCGCTTTCCTTCGAACTCGGCGATTTTGTCGAGCGAGGCATGGGTTTGGACTTCTAGGTATTGCGTCGAGTCCTCTTCAGCCGCGTCAAAGCTCAAGTTTCGGATGTAGTCCTTCACGGTTTCTTCACGGTTACCTCTTACGTCGAAGGCGTCGTCGTCTTCTTCGTCCTCTTCGTAAGCCTCAGCCTCGTCTGCAGCGTCATACAATTCACGGTAATGACCAACATTCCGCTGCCCACGTTTTGGCGCTCGCTGAGTCGGGTTTAGCTTCATTGGAGTCAGCATGTGGGAGTCTTCAAAGTTCGAAGTCCCTTGCGTAGCGCGGAACACTTCACGTCTCTTCGTCTCCGGGGTCTTCGGCAAAGGAATTTTGCTTGGGTCTTCGCCGAGTGGTTTGAACTCGGCTACTCGGCTATACACCTTCTTCGTTCCACCAGGGGCCTTCTCCAATCCAAATGCCACTCTCAACTTCTTCTTCCATTGCCAGAGCTCAGCTCCGCCACGGGTCAGACTCCAGTCGGACAGGATGAGGCTGTTTGGTCGACTGTTGCATCGATAGCTCATCGCCTTCAGCAGCAACACAGTTTCTTCCACCAACTGATTGATGTTGGCTGCACGCACCGGTTGAATTAACTCGGGACCCAACATCGGCCACTTCGCCTGCGCCATCGCCACAGGCGCGAACATCATCATCCATTCCGATCTCGTTCTCATCTCCTCGCCGAGTCGAGCCAACACTTTATTGGCGCTCGGCGTATCGGCGTTCCTCGTCGCTTTCGGAATAAGGGGCGGACGGTCCCCTTGAGCAACGCCATGTTCTTCTTCATCTTCTTCATCGTCCGCACCTTCGTCGAGCTCGGCGGATTAGTTGCGCTCGACAAGGCGTGGGGCTCCCATGCGTCCCACCTGCAGCGTCAACTCTTCCACCTCGCCAAGTAGCTCGGCGGTAGTCTTCGTTTCTCCGAGCTCAGCGGTCTCGGCCTTCTCTTCATACTCTCCTTCACTTGCATCTCCGTTCTCGCTCTCCTGGTCTTGGCCATCCTCGTCGAACTGGACGGTTCGTCCCACCTCCATCGTCATGGCGATGAGTCGTTGATACTCCGGGTCCGACCCCGCGAGAGACGATCCTCCAGCCGTCGCTGGGCTTCCGTCGCTCAGAGTTGCTGATCCCTTGACCATCTTCACTCTTCTCTTTCTCTTCTCTTCCTCTTAACTTGGTTAGCTGGCACCTATAAAAACAAGCACACACTCCTGTTCCCGGGTCGCGACACCAGTTGTGGTGTAGTAGAACACACAAATATCGTCAGATGTGGATTCCTTTACACAAACCACAACGAATCGCCGAGTTAGGTCGGCGGTTGTATGGCCTGCGCAGAGGGTGGTCCCCTCGCGGTCCGGCCCTTCCGAGACAGACGAGTGGCTCGCTTCCCACTCGGTTCCGACTAACCAAGTCCGATCACTTCCGAGGCTCCGCCGAGTTTGAGTTCGGCTGAGCTCGTTCACAACCCTGTGCCCTCCACCAAAGGATGGACGACGGCGCGCGAGCGCTTTTACAGATCACTGAGCGCAGAGGCTGCTCAGCTAGAAGTGTTACGGCACCCGGGCTATCCGACGTACCGGCCCGCTGAGTATGCGGGACTTTCTTTCGCGCGTAGCGAGACTTTGTCCTACCCGGACCGACCTAATCTCTTGGCGCTACCAGTCAATACCCTACAAGCTATGCCTCTCGAGTATTGACGGCAGGCATAATCCAGCCCTATGCAGGGACTTACCGGAAAGTGTACACGTGTCTTGGACTAGGAAAATTCTGCTCTGTTTTCTTCTGGGAGCCCTTTCGGCTCCCCCTATTTAATCCTATGCTTCTCATACAAATATCTAATGAAATGTAGTCGTTTCGGATCTCTACCGACCCTTCAGCTGAGTTCAGGCGACCGTTGAGCTCAGCGGCTATCCGGATAACATATCCGGACAGATCGCCGAGTACTTACCGTGATTCTTTGTCTTAAGC
>NW_003306839.1:0-3664 GCF_000142945.1 Phytophthora infestans T30-4
TCAGATCGATTGCGAATTGCAGCGGGTTAAGTATATTGTACTGTTAGTCAATACCCACGACGGCGAAAGTGGTGCTCATCGCATTATTTTTTGAGAACTTCAAGCCGCGGGGCTTCTTCTTCTTCCATTGCCAGAGCTCAGCTCCACCACGGGTCAGACTCCAGTCGGACAGGATGAGGCTGTTTGGTCGACTGTTGCACCGATAGCCCATCGCCTTCAGCAGCAACACAGTTTCTTCCACCAACTGATTGATATTGGCGGCACGCACCGGCTGCGTTAACTCGGGACCCAACATCGGCCACTTCGCTTGCGCCATTGCCACAGGCGCGAACATCATCATCCATTCCGATCTCGTTCTCATCTCCTCGCCGAGTCGAGCCAACACTTTATTAGCGCTCGGCGTATCGGCGTTCCTCGTCGCTTTCGGAATAAGGCCCCTTGAACAGCGCCATGTTCTTCTTCATCTTCTTCATCGTCCGCACCTTCGTCGAGCTCGGCGGATTAGTTGCGCTCGACAGGACGTGGGGCTCCCATGCGTCCCACCTGCGTCAACTCTTCCACCTCGCCAAGTAGCTCGGCGGTAGTCTTCGTTTCTCCGAGCTCAGCGGTCTCGGCCTTCTCTTCATACTCTCCTTCACTTGCAGCTCCGTTCTCGCTCTCCTGGTCTTGGCCATCCTCGTCGAACTGGACGGTTCGTCCCACCTCCATCGTCATGGCGATGAGTCGTTGATCCGCCGGGTCCGACCCCGCGAGAGGCGATCCTCCAGCCGTCGCTGGGCTTCCGTCGCTCGGAGTTGCTGATCCCTTGACCATCTTCACTCTTCTCTTTCTCTTCTCTTCCTCTTAACTTGGTTAGCTGGCACCTATAAAAACAAGCACACACTCCTGTTCCCGGGTCGCGGCACCAGTTGTGGTGTAGTCGAACACACAAATATCGTCAGATGTGGATTCCTTACACAAACCACAACGAATCGCCGAGTTAAGTCGGCGGTTGTATGGCCTGCGCAGAGGGTGGTCCCCTCGCGGTCCGGCCCTTCCGGGACAGACGAGTGGCTCGCTTCCACTCGGTTCCGACTAACCAAGTCAGATCACTTTCCGAGGCTCCGCCGAGTTTGGTTCGGCTGAGCTCGTTCACAACTCTGTGCCCTCCACCAAAGGATGGACGACGGCGCGCGAGCGCTTTTACAGGTCACCGAGCGCAGAGGCTGCTCGGCTAGAAGTGTTACGGCACCCGGGCTATCCGACGTACCGGCCCGCTGAGTATGCGGGACTTTCTTTCGCCCGTAGCGAGACTTTGTCCTACCCGGACCGACCTAATCTCTTGACGCTACCAGTCAATACCCTACAAGCTATGCCTCTCGAGTATTGACGGCAGGCATAATCCAGCCCTATGCAGGGATTTACCGAAAAAGTGTACACGTGTCTTGGACTACGAAAATTCTGCTCTGTTATCTTCTGGGAGCCTTTTCGGCTCCCCCGGTATTTAATCCTATGCTTCTTATACAAATATCTAGTGAAATGTAGTCGTTTCGGATCTCTACCAACCCTTCAGCTGGGTTCAGGCAACCGTTGAGCTCAGCGGCTATCCGGATAGCATCATCCGGACAGAGCGCCGAGTACTTACCGTGATCCTTTGTTCCCAAGCTCCGGGCTACCAGACCGAGCCGATTCTTGATCTACAGTAGGTTGGCGTATGGTCGAATCTGGAAATCCCTACACCACACTTCACAAGTACAGCGCTGGGTACGCGGGCTTCGCTAAGCCCTTGTCGAGCCTCCTTCAGAAGGACGTCGACTGGCGCTGGGAGCAGGAGCACCAGGATGCTTTTGACAGCATCAAGGCCAGTCTCCAAGAGGCCCCTGTCCTGGCCCTGCCGGACGAGACGAAGCCATTTAGCGTCATCTGCGATGCCTCCGATTACGCCATAGGGTGTGAATTGCTGCAGGCCGACACGGCTGGACATGAACGAGTCATCTCGTTCCAGTCCCGGCAGCTCAAAGCCGCCGAGCGGAACTACCCTGTCCATGACAAGGAGCTCCTGGCAATGACCCTTGTGAAGTTCCGTGTTCACCTTCTGGGCTCTAGGCCCTTTGTGATCTACACAGACCACGCGTCCTTGAGGACGGCGACTAACTCGCCTCACCTCTCCCAAAGGATGGCGAGGTGGCTGTCCTTCTTCGCGGAATACAACTTCCGCGTCGAATACAAGCCGGGCAAGCTCAACGTGCTTGCGGACGCCCTCTCTCGGCGTCCCGACTAAAGTTGGCCCACATCACGCGGGCGCCAACGGATCTATATGATCGGATACGCATGGCGTATCGGGACGATGAGGCTGTCGCGCCTATCGTCAAGTTCCTTAAGGCCGGAACGAGCGCGAAGTCCGACTGGATCTCGTCGCGACAGCGCTCACGGCTCCACCGATATGAGTTGAAGGAGGGCCTCCTCTATTACCGGGTGGAGCCTAATGATCCTCCACGGGTGGTCGTACCCAACGACAAGGATCTGAAGCTCGATATCCTCGCGGAGGCGCACGACGCGCCCTCCAGCGGCCACTTGGGCCGCGAGAAGACCTTTCTGTCGGCCTCTCAGGCCTTCTGGTGGACCCACATGTACAAGTGGGCCGCCCGATACGTGAAGACATGTGAAACATGTCAGCGGGTCAAACCCGCAGGACACTCTTCGGCTCTACTACAGAGCCTGCCCGTACCGGGTGACTGTTGGAAGTCGATGAGTCTTGACTTCATCTTTGGGCTTCCCGCCGACGAACACGGCAACGCCGGAATTTTGGTGCTCGTGTGTCGGCTGAACAAGATGGTACATCTTGCTCCAGTTCTCGTTACCGTTACGGGCGAACAAACCGCAAGGTTGTTCGTTGATGGCGTGTTCCGCTATCACGGTCTCCCGGAGACGATTGTCTCGGACCGAGACCCGCGGTTCACTGCCGCGTTTTGGAAAACGCTGTTGCCTTCACTGGGAACTCGTCTGCAGATGTCCACTGCGGACCATCCGCAGACCGACGGCCAAACAGAGCGCGTCAATCGAGTGCTCGAGGACATGTGTGCGCGGCAGCCCCACGTACGTGGTCGACGCAGCTCCCAGTTGTTGAGTTTGCGCTCAACAACGCGGTGCACGCGTCCACGGGTTTCACGCCGTTCTTCTTGAACGGCTTTCGCCACCCCAGAGTGCCTCTCACTCTTCGAGGAGACACTGACTCCTCTATTCTAGGTGGGGGAGAGGCTCGGAAAGCCCTTTCCTCCCAGGTCTCGGATGTGAGACCAGTTTCGCTGCGGAAACAGGTGGAATCCTTTATGGATACCAAGCTGAACATTATCAGCAGGGTCCGCGATGCCATGGCAGCGGCCCAAGATAAACAAAAGGAGTACTCAGACAAACAAGGAAGAGGAAACTTAAGTATATTTGAGGTTGGTGACTTAGTGCTGCTAGACACGAGGAACCTACCTCTAGACACTGTTAGCTCTGTCGGCAGCAACAAACTGAAGCACCGCTTCATCGGACCTTTTGCAGTCCTGACCAGACATGGTGCGTCGTACACCATCGACCTTCCAACGTCAATGACGACGCACCCGACATTCTATGTCAGACGTCTAAAGCGGTACTTTCCCACAGGGGGTTGCTGACTCGCAGACCCCCCTAGACCCAGCTC
>NW_003306840.1:0-3668 GCF_000142945.1 Phytophthora infestans T30-4
TGAGACTAGGTCTGCCACGTGACTAGCAACTTCGTCGTGCTCATAATCGACTGATTCTTCGTCTGCAATATTATCATCACTATCAAACGCTTCATATTCAACTCCACTTGCCAACAGATTGGCGTCGTCATGGCTCTCGGCTTGAGCGTCGTCACAAACGCTTCCACGATTACGATCTTCTACCTTCATGGTCACAATCTTCGTGTGCATGCGCTTCGGCGCTGACTGTATCTTCGCCCTCCTGCATTTCAACTAACGCAAGTTCGTAGTCAGGCAGCGAGTTAAAGATGCTCATGCGACAGTGCAGACGACGCTTGGCATGCAAGAAGATCCATAACCGGATCATTGTTCACTTGATATTTGTATGATTGATTAAGACTTCTTATTAGGAATAGATCCGAAAGGGTAAGCTTAAATACAGAACAGAATTTCCACTCAAGCACACAGAGCGACGTCCGGCTTCAAGGTAAGCGTCAGGTCAAGCTTGTTTGAGTGTGTTATGCCTGTCGGTAGACTCGAAGCTCTGTAGCGAGGGTTCATCCGGCAAGGCCAAGATACTTTGTGTATCCGCCGAATACTATCGGGAGGGTTTTACGTGACGGCTTATTGTTGCCTATTTGCACGACTGGGAATGCTTGAATTGCCTCCCTTTTATTTCTTCCAGCCGAGTGTTGAACACTCGGTGATCTCGTAAAAGGCTTACCCGTGCCTGGTACCCTTCCGCTGTTGGGACCACGAGGATTCAAAACACTTACTAGCTTTGCTCGTGCTAGTAGCGTGTTCTTATTTTACTGGTTGGCCTATATAAGTAGTTTTCAAGGTTCAGTTTGGCCCGGTGCAAGGGCAGAACTGGGGTCTTCAGGTCCACCCGAACGATCGTTTACTATCCTAGTAGACGTATTGTTGTGGGAACGTCCTAACTACATTTGTAGCTAGAGAATTCCAACACCACAGTATACCTCCTCTTCCTTCAAGGGTCGGGTAGTCCGCGGCTGTTCAGGGAGTACGGGTCCGCCCGAACGATCGTTTGCTATCCTAGTAGACGTATTGTTGTGGGAACGTCCTAACTACATTTTGTAGTTAGAGAGTCCCACGTGGGAATTCCAACACCACAACTGGTGCCGCGACCCGGGAACAGATTGTGACTATTGGGAAACTGTTTTGTATGGCCTTCCAGTTTGCGAGCTACTAAGAGAAGAAGAGCAAGAAAACGAAAACAAGAAACATAGCGAAAGGACAACCGACGGTACCAGTTACGCCTGCCAAGTCTGGCGGGGCTCGCAACGAGAGTTCAAGCCCGGCGGCGCGCTTTGCAGCCGCCACCGATCTTTTAGTGAGCTTCGACGACGAAGCGGACATCGGTCCTGACGCCCACGATTATGTAGATTACGAAGACAAAACGCCGGCCCCAGTGCCAGGCGCAGCGACGCCGGAGACGGCCACGCTATCATCGGGGCTGAGCGGAGCGACCAGGTCCCTTTCGAGGAACCTCGCCGACGAGCTCGATGATGTTGCGGGACCGGAACCGGACTACGACGATTATGACGATGGGACCGAGGGTTCTAAACCTTCGGTGGCGAGTGCAAAGCAGTCAGCACTGCTGAATGCACCTCGCCCACCTATCAACGGTGATACACCAGCCGCCAAGCGCGTTTTTGACCGCGTACAAGCGCTGGTGCAGAATGATGAGTGGATGCAGCTGTTCAAGCCCATCCCCAAGAAAAAATCCGACTGGCCTGCGCTTGCGCAGGAACTTCAATACCCAGTCAACTCGGTATCGACTAGCCAATTTGCCGAGGATTCAGTTTCGCTACTGTTGTCGCTGGGCTTCGAGAACGAGACGTACCCATCGACGATGTCGCTCCAAGATTGGAGTCCCCATGAAGCCGGAGCTGCTCTCCAGAAATGGAAGAAGAAGCTTTGGAAGGCGTTTGGCGCTGTTGGCATCAACGCAGGAAAGCTGCCGGTGAGTCGAACGATCGTTCAAGATGAAGATCTGTCCACGATGCCACTGCCGCCGACGCCCCAACGACTCGTTCGTACTCCTCCGACCAAGCGTGGAGCTGAGCGTGGTGCCTTTGGCACTACCGAAGCTTCACCGTACTTTCAAGACTCGCACATGGTTACGCCACGTTCGGAGAGCCGTATGCAACGTATTTACGCTGGTAACGAGGGTTCGTTCGGTCGTCGAGGCGGTGCGCGAGCTCCCAAAGGTGGTGCCGGACGTCGTCAAGTCGACAGCGATGGTTCGTCCAGTGACGATGACATTTTGGTGCGTACATTCGACGAGGAAGATCCTCAAGCCGAGTTGATGCGTCAGATGAATGAGCTAGCGACGCTGATCGACGTGGACCCGACACCGAGGATTGAAATGGCGTCGCACCGACCATTGGATCGCATCACGCCGTTCTCAGGCTCTCGCAACAAGAGCGAGAACTGTATGCAGTGGCTCCGTGGGTTCGTCTATGAAATGACTGGAGCCCACACAGATGCCGACAAATGGTGCATTCCATTTGAGCTAAGTCTCCGGGACGGAGCCATTCATTGGTTCCGTCAACTTCCGAAGAAGACGAAGCGCAAGTGAAGCTGCTGAGCGACGCGTCATCTGCTACTACTGCTCGCAGTTCACGCAGACGGCACTGTCGCGTTACTACTCCGCCCAGCGGGAACGTAATGAAACACTGTGCGACCTACCTTAACACGCTGAAATGACTCACGCTCGGACCGCCCGTCTACACTTTGAGAAGAGTGGTCGCGACGCGAAAGAACACGTACAGCAGTTCCTGGCAACATGCGATGATGACAAGCTGGCGGAGGGTCTCTACCACGCTCGAGTCGCCGACATTCACGAGCTCGAAGAGATCATCTAAGATGTTCTCAAGGGCAAGGAGAGAATGGCCAAGCGTGACAGTGAGTACCGATACTCCAAGAGTCGTGATACGCGACGCGACGATGGATACGCCCGCAACAACCGGCGTGATGACCGTCGCCGCGATGACAACCGCAACAAACCAAGGGTGACACTCATTGAAGCCACGGTGGACGACCTACTAGCTGAATTAGAAGGTCGTGAAGCTGCTCAGGGAGGCACCGAGTATTCAAACGAAGATCCGAACGCTTACGACGATGTCCAAGATGAGTACAACGACTTTCAGCTCGATATACGGATGGTGATTACTCATTGGATGAAAACGACCGATACCTCGCCGCTGCATACGAAAATGAGCGCCGTGCAGCTGCTGAAGGCACCTACGCACGTTCAGACAACGGTCAACCGCGTGGAAACATGCCTGATCGCGAGAATGGCTTCAATCAAGACCGCCGAGGTGGTGACCGTGGGTTCAATCAGGACCAACGCGGTCGACGTGACTTCAACCGCGACAGCCGACGCCCACAGTACGGACCATGCGCGGTGTGCGGTGGCATGAGTCACTCCGCCCACTACTGTAACAAGCGATGCAAGTTCTGCAAGCAGCTCCACGATGCTGGACAATGCGAACTTTTCCGCAACTTCCAAGACCTTGCCAAATTCGTGCGCGCTAAAGGCACGAAGGAGGAACTCCCGCCAGAGCTCAAGGCCGTCGTTCAAGAACGCCATTTAAACTAGGCAGCCCGCCAACTACAGCTGGGTTGGTCCCTATCGGGCTGTCACAGTTAACCGAGCCTTC
>NW_003306841.1:0-3670 GCF_000142945.1 Phytophthora infestans T30-4
CCCACGCCTCAACCTCCCATGCGTTCTGTGAGTGAGGGTAACCTCTCTCCACTTCACCAAGTCCTGGGTACGACCCCGGCGTCTACGCCACGCCACAAGGCGTTCCACGTGAATGTGGAGCTCACCATGCTCATCGAGCAGAGCTGGAGGAAGCCTTGCCTCAGCTGGGCTCTCGCGGGGAGAGTCAGCACTTGCCGGAACGGCGTCTGCGTCCATACGACGCCGGCGTCCACGACGCGAACGGTCCCGTTCACCGTCCATCGATCGATCTCGAAGAGATGATCCATCTTGTGGATAAGTTAGAGCCACCACTGTTGACTCACAGCCAGGTCTCGGACCTTGAGCGTCCAGTCGCTTGGCTGAGCGCTCAGCTTGGCTTGCTCCTGCATCTCGAGCACTTCGCTCCGCGACCTGTGGATCTGCCACATGCTGTTGATCAGCCATCTGTGGATCCACCACTTGCTGTCGTTCAGCCTCCCGTGGCTCTACCACTTGCTGCCCTGCAGCTGTCCGTGGTCCAGCCACCGTTGGTGCCAACGCATCCGCGCTCACCTGAGCAGGGTCTTGATATGGCTTAAGCAAGCCAACATAGAAGACCGGATGCGTGCGCATCTTCTTTGGAAGGTTGAGCGTATACGCTAGGCCCGTCCTGGCCACGACCTTAAACGGTCCTATGAACCGAGGTCTTAACTTCGTTTTGAAGACTGCAGACACTGCATGAGTAAGCAGGTTTTAAGCGTTTAATAAAACTTGGTCTCCGACCTCAAACCTCTCAACATTGCTTCTGCCCTTGGCATCTGCATGTTCCTTCTGCGTGTCTTGGCTTTCAGCCATAGCGTCGCGTACTTGACGCATTACGCTCAGTCTCAAAGAGACAAAGTCATCGACTTGCTTGCGAACCGCAACAGGGCTGACATCAGCTAGCCGCTCGGCTATCCCTCCCCCATCAAGCCCTGAGCCACTGCGTGGCGACGTCAGTGGGACGCGAGGGTTAACCAAGCCGTTCACATAGAACGGAGTGTAGCCTGTCGAGGCGTGCACTGCATTATTTAATGCGAACTCAACGAGTGGGAGCATCTGGCTCCAGCGTTTTGGCGCCTCAGCGCATACGCTTCGGAGGGTATCCTCCACAACGCGATTAACGCGTTCGGTTTGACCATCGGTCTGCGAATGGTCCGCTGTGGACATGTCCAAACGAGTGCCGAGCACTCTGAAGAGGGACGTCCAGAACTTCGCGGTGAAGCGCGGGTCTCGATCCGAGACAATTGCCTCAGGCAAGCCATGTTGGCGAAAGACTCGGTCTAAAAACAGCAAAGCTGTACCTTCACCATCAATGGTGTCCGGCACTGCCGCTAATGAGCCATCTTGCTCAATCGGTCTACAAAGACCACTATGCCCGTGTTTCCCGCCTTATCCTTGGGAAGGCCAAACACAAAGTCCATACTCATGGACTGCCAGCATCCCTTGGGGACAGGCAAACTCGCCAATGGCGCTGCCGTGCTCGGCGCGGACTTTGTCCGTTGACACGTTTCACACGTGCGTACATAGGTGCCGACCCCCTTATACATCTTGGGCCACCAGTACATCGAGCATACCGAGCCATAGGTCTTCTGCCGACCTAAGTGTCCGCCCACGGGCGTATCATGAACCTCGTTGAGGATTCGATACTTTAGATCCTCATCATGAGGAACGACTACACGAGGGTTATCCTCAGAGTCGGTGCTGTAGTACAGCAGGCCGCCATCGAGTGAGTATCGATGCAGCCTCGCGCATAAGCGCCCAGACAATTCCTTGTCAGAGTCTTTAAACGCTTCGCTCCCAAGAGCCCGTAGCAGCACTACGCACATGTCGTCTTGTGCATACGCTCCGCGTATCAAGTCATGCACTGACGACGTCACTGTCGTGACATGAGCTAACTCGTAGTCCGGCCTGCGCGAGAGCGCATCGGCCACTACATTAAGCCGCCCCGGCTTGTACTTCACCTCGAAGTTATACTCGGCAAAGAAGGAAAGCCATCTTGCCATTCTCTGAGAGAGATGAGGCGACTGTGTCGCAGTGCGTAACGACGCATGATCAGTAAAGATCACAAAAGGCTTAGAGCCTAGCAGGTGTACCCTGAATTTGACTAGAGCATACTTCATTGCAAGTAGCTCTTTGTCATGAACTGGATAGTTCTTCTCTGCAGCTTTGAGCTGGCGAGACTCAAACGCGATCACGCGTTCACGCCCTTCGGCGTCTGCTTGTAGTAAAGCACAACCGATTGCAAAATCGGAGGCGTCACAGACGACGCTAAACGGACTATCCGGGTCCGGTAGCGCAAGGATCGGAGCCTGGAGAAGGCTCTCCTTCACAGCCTCAAAGGCTCCGTCGTGCTCGACTTTCCAGCACCATGGTGCGTCCTTCTTAAGTAGATCTGATAATGGCCGAGCCATCTCCGCGTAGTTCGCACTGTACTTGTGCAAGTAATTGGCTAAGCCTAGCCACTTGCGTAAGTCTTTTTGGTTCTTGGGAACCGGCCAGTCCACGATGGCCTTGACTTTGGCAGGATCTGCCCGTAAGCCACGCTTCCCAATGAAGCACCCGAGGAAAGGTATCTCCTCCGCGCCAAAGACGCACTTGTCCAAGTTGGCATACAACTTACTAGTGCACATGCACTCGAGCACCGCTCGCAAGTGGTCAATGTGGTTTTCCACGTCTGACTTTCCGTGCTCGGCACGACTATGGACGAATATTGTGGTGAAGTGCTTTCTCAGAAATAAGAGAATGGTCCTGACGCGGGGTCACTATCCCGAATCAGTGACAATTTCAAGTGATTATAGAGGATTTGGGTTGTTTGGCACGGGTGCAAGTTGCCTGTGGTGGATTAGCCATGGCGAGCAGCACCCCGTATGGAATGACGATGGATCTGATATGAGCGATGTACGAGAAGGCAAGATCCACCAAGACTTACCTCGGATCCACCCTTACCTGGATTCACTAAGATGGATATGGGATATACTATACAAGAGTGGATCGAGTGTGGATCCTATGAAGGAAGGATGGTCGGTGCCCTCTGACGGTGGATCTAGTAGCCACGGCTAATGAAGAGTCAAGATCCACCGCGAGGTACCCCGGATCCCATACTTCCGAGTTCGTATCCAAGGAGGGAGGATCCCGCCTGGAGGGACCTGGATCCATGGTATAGGGATGATGGATACAGTGGATCTCGAACTTTCGTGGGACAACGGAGATCACAGACGGTTGCGAGATGATGTTGGATGATTGGAGAGCTCGGATTCACGGCGAGTGTACCATTACAGTGAGGTGGATCCAAGCGACCTGGATCCGGATGAGTGTACCTATAATAGGGTGACCATGATGATTACGTCATATATCCGGTGGATCTGAAGATAACACAGCTGGGATGATGGGTCAAGGGAAGAAGGGACATGCAGCCGAGCCTGGTAAGGGATTTAGCAGATGAAAGACATAGAAGGTAGAAATTCAGGCAGGTATAGGCTTAAATATCAATACAGAACTCAATTTGCACAGTATCACGCAAGTGCCTTCTACCAATTGAGCTAATTATTCTATGGGCCTAAGTAGATTTGAACTACTGACTTTACACTTATCAGGCGTATACTCTAACCAACTGAGTTATAGGCCCTTTGAAGTAAAAGGATTCGAACCT
>NW_003306842.1:0-3671 GCF_000142945.1 Phytophthora infestans T30-4
TTCCCGAGTCGACCAGCCACTTGTCACTTGACTTAGTGGTCTTGCTCCCACCACCAGCCAAGAAGAGAAACTCGCCCGATTCTTCTTCATCGCGCGCGACGTTTGCTCGTTGCGGCCTCTGTCGCTCCGCATTTTCACGAATCCTCACCGGACACTTGGCGATCCAATTTCCTTGTTCGCCGCAGTAGTGACACGCGCTTGTCTTTGGCGCCGGTCGTCCCTTACGCTTACCGTTGTCACTCGTCATGAGCGTTTGACCGTGCGCGATGCCGTCCGCACCGCCGCCTTGCTCTTTGCGCTTCATGTCCTCATGCAGCAGCCGAGCCGTCACTAGTTCCCACGACAGTGAGTCAGCTCTCGACTCCAACGCCGTGATGAGGAACTGGTACGACTCGCTTAGACTTGCCAGAAGCGTGATCACCAAGTCGTCCTCGCTGACCGGAGCGCCCACTGCGTCGAGCTGTTCCGCCAGCGTCTTGATCTTGTTGATGTGCTCCAGCACATCATCACCTTCTTCCATCATCGTGGTGAAGAAACGTCGACGAAGGAAGAGCTTATTCGCCAAACTCTTCTTCTCGAAGTGTCCTTCCAGCCTTGACCAGGCATCATGCGCACCATTCGCCGACCGAACCAACGGCAGCTGCGAATCCTCCATCGCGAGACAGATAATCGCCAGCGCCTTGCGCGACTTCCGCTTCAACGTCGCTTGGTCCAACGCGGTAGCGCAGTGCTCCATCTTCAGTTCGCCACTGACGACTTCCCACAGGTCGCGCTCTTCCAGCACCATCTGCATCTTGAACTTCCACGTGTGAAAGTTGGTTCCGTCGAACTTGTTGATGCGGGCGGTCGTTGAAGTGGCGTCCATGGCGTAGGCGTAGTCTTGGGCAGAGTCTGCGGGGCTTGGGCTCATAACCAAAAGGAAGGTCGTTTGTGCACTAGATGATAAAATGCAAAGTGATTGATTTATTGGAGCTTACTCTGTCTTACGTCCTCGTCTGCATCCAATCATTTGGTGCATCCAAGCATGGACTCGTCCAATCATCCTGTTCGTCCAATCATCTGTTTGCGCATACATTTGTTTGCGCAATTGACTTACCGTAAACATCGCGGGGTCCTTGGAAACCGGTTTTACTGGTATGCCGAAGCTGGACGAGACGCCTTCTTGACAACAGGCCTTGCACCCGAAAACGCGCATGTGCTTCACGTTGGGCTTCCTCTTGTACACAATCTCGAAAGGTGTCTTCCCTGGGATCTTGGGTGACGGCAACCGGTTCTTGATGTAGATCGCCGTCATCGCCGCTTCCGCCCAGAGCGTCTTGTCCAAACGTGCGAAGTGAAGCATGCTGCGCCCGATAGTCACAATGGTTCGGTTGGCGCGTTCCGCAGTCGCATTGGTCTGATGCGCATATGGAACCGTCGGTTGAACTTCGATGCCATGGTCGTCGTAGAAGGCCTTGAGCGAGTTGGTCGCGAACTCCTTGGCGCCGTCATGACGCACGAACTTGACCCTGGCATCGAACTGGCGCTCCACCTTGGCGATAAACTTGCGCAAACAGCCTTCACTCTCCGACTTGGCGCGCAAACAGAATCCCGTCATGCAGCCGCTGGCTTCGTCCGTGATCAGCAGCAGATACTTGCTGCCACCAAGCGACTCTTTCTCCATGGCGCCACAGAGGTCGAAGTGCAGGAACTCGAATGGCTTGTACTTGGGCTTGTCCGGGTTGCTTGGAAATGGTTTTTGGACCATCTTCCCTTGCTGGCATCCGCGACATCCGCTCGAGTTCTTCGACGAAGTCGGCATTTTCGCGCCCGTCACCATGCCGCTCGAAACCATTTTCCGCAATACGTCGTATTGAGGGTTGCTGGTCTTGGTACTGTGTACCAGTTGTACCCATTAACCGGTCAACCTGAACCGGTCCAATACGATCCCGCTGTGATTATGGTACGTTGTTTATGCCACCCATGATTGGACGAGTAGAATGATTGGACGAGTACAGAATGATTGGATGAGTAGAATGATTGGATGACCTAGGTAGTGAGGACAGTGTAAGCCCCGATAAATCAATCACTTTCGAATCTTCCTTCTTCCGCTCAAGTGCCTTCACTCCGGTCTCCGCACCAAGTGCAGAAGTCACTCCGTTCAGCCCCAAGCTTCATTCCAACACCTCTACACCGGTAACAGGTTATGAGCCCAAGCACCATGTCCTCTGCCCATGACGCCTCGACCAAGGTCACCATCGACAAGTTCAACGTGGACAACTACGCGACGTGGAGCCGCTACATGCGTGGCGTGTTTCTGACCAAGTCGGTATGGCACGTAGTGAACCGGGAAACGACGCCGAGCTTCACGGACATCCGGACCAAGGACGACTACGTCAAGGCGAGCAACATTGCGTTCGGACTGATGTTGCTCCACATGAACGCGGACTACCATCACGTGGTTGATGACTGCGAGGAAGCGTGGGGCGCGTGGACGCGCTTGAAGACGCTGTATGGTGGGTCGCAGAAGGCTGGTCGCATCTACCTGAAGCGCCAACTCTTCAGCATGGAGATGTCGGGAGGCGGCAATGTCTTGCATCATTGCAACGAGGTCCTCAACATCAGCGCCAAGCTCAGCAGCATCGGCGCCAAGATGGAGGACGAGGACGTGGCGATCTGCTTACTGCGAAGTCTCCCCAAGAGCTACGAGAACGTCGTGCTGAACTTGGAGATGAGCAATGCAGAGCTGCGGTCGCAAGACGTTGTGAAAGTGCTCACAAACGAGCACATCAAGCGACAAGGTGAGAAGACGGCGACGGTGAAGACTGAAAACGCGGCCAAGGCGTTCAACACCGACCGAGAGTCTCGCCAATGCACGTACTGCGGGAAATTGGGGCACATGATTGACAAGTGCTGGACCAAGCAGAAGAATGAGGGTCGAGGTGCTCGACGCGGCGGCAACGGCCGTGGACGCGGAGCTAACAACATCCAGTGGCGAAACGACGGCGACGACGACTACGACTACGATCGAGTAGCGTTCGCGGTTTCCCTGGAATGTGGAGTATCGACGAACAAGAATGTGTCTGGAATGTGGGCGGTCGACAGTGGTGCCACACACCACATCTGCAACGACAAGTCCAAGTTCGCCAATCTCATCGAGCGCAATGAAGGCGAACTTTCGGTGGCCGACGGGAACAAGGCGGCTATCAAGGGTGTGGGGACCATCGTGGAAAGAGTGGTCCTGCCCAACGGCACCGAGCGCGAGATCGAGATCAAGAACGCGCTCTATGTGCCTAACATGAGCAAGAATCTGCTTTCAGTACCGCAGATCAACAAGAACGGAAAGTTCCAGGTGGTGCTCGATGGCACTGAGATGCACATCTCACGCAAGGACTCGAATCAAGTGGTGGCATCGGCGGATCTCGTAGATGGACTCTACTGGCTTCGCACGCCTCTTCGATCAGCAAATGCGGCGACAACTTGTTGCAGGTAATCCAATACGATCCCGCGATGATTACGGTAGGATGTTTACGCCACCGATGATTAGACGAGTAGGATGATTGGACGAGTACAGAGGGTTGGTGATTGGATGCACCAAATGATTGGATGCAAACTAGGTAGAGAAGACAGTGTAAGTTCTTATCAATCAATCACTTCTGAATTTCCATTCTGCCCCTCAAGTGACTTCCCTC
>NW_003306843.1:0-3675 GCF_000142945.1 Phytophthora infestans T30-4
GCATGCACCTACCGTCAACCGTTAAAAAAAAATGCATATGCACAAATTATCACACAGACACAATCCAGCCAGGATCGAGCCAGATCCGGCAAGAAGCCAGTGGGATTATCGTCAGATCAGGCTCGAGGTAATCGCCTCACGGATCCAGTCCCGCCAGTGGACCAGACGGCCACAGGCTCTTCCGACACTTCCGCGGGCACCCTGCAACGGCACTTTGAAGCTGCGATGAATCGCTTCCTGGCCGAACAGGGTATGAGAGCGCCCGTGCCACAAGTGCAAGTGCTCCATGAACATGGAGCACAGGACGTGGAGATGGAGTCAGTAGAGGGGGACAACTCCCATGATGAGTTCGACCCAGACGATCTGGATGGCCCATCCACTTCGGCAGCCGTGGTAGCAACGGCCACAGCCGGGGCAGGTGGATCGTCCATGATCCAGAGGGTACGGATCTCAGCTATATCGGACTTGAAGGAGTTCACGGGCAAGGATCAAGATGAGGACCGAGCGAGAACATGGATCAGCAAAGTCAAGTCGGCCCTCATGAGAGATCAAGCGTCGGATGCTGAGAAGTGTCTGACCTTTGCGGATCTGCTAGCGGGGCCAGCCAGGAACTGGTATCGGCAGCTGGGCAGATCAACCAGGAACAAGTGGCCAGATTTGCTGCGCAGTTTCCAGACCCAGTACTGTGGATTAGGAGTGTCGGTGGCACGACAATACTACCATGCTCGCCGCAGATCGGATGAATCCCCGTTGGAATATCTACATCGACTAAATGTGGCCGGTCTACGGGCCAAGTTGAAGATCAAGGATGGGGGATCCAAGGTACTGCGGGAACACGTGTATCACTTCATCGAGACGTTGGGAGATGTGGATCTGGCCGACAGGCTGACCCTGTTACGTCTTCCAGACGCAGATGAGCTCGAAGAAGTGCTGCGGGCTGTGGATCGCGCGAAACACCGCCAGAAGAAGGCGGCGGTCGGATCCGGCAAGTATCGCCAAAAGACTCCGACGCCCACGGCCCCAGCTCGACGTGTCCACCAAGTCACGGCGCCTGACTCAGGAACTGAGTCAGGATCCGACGGTTCGGACTCCGACCCTGAAGATTACCGTCAAGTCTGTCTCACTGCGCCCAACGATCGAACGGCGAAGACCGGAGACAACTCGCGGTCGGGGGATACCGTACCCGGGGACCGTGGGATGTACAGATCCCGAGATCTCATGGACGGGACAACACAAGTCAGGTGTTCGCAGTGCGGATCCCGAAATCACACCCAATCTGGATGCTGGAAGCATCTGGTCTGTGAGAAATGTGGCAAGAAATGTCATCCCGGAGATCATTGCTTCTACGTGTGTCGCGGCTGTGGCGAGATTCACGACGCCGGCAAGTGTCCGATGGAGGAATTCTACAACCAGATCCGCCAGTGGTTCGATCCAGCCAAGCACAGAGTAATGTTGCCAGAAGTGGCTAAGAAGATGTTAAACTAGGACGCTCGCCGGGTTTGAATCCGGTACGAGCCGAGCGTTCTAGGTACTGCATTTATGCATTTGTGAACAAGACATCGCTAGATCCAGGTAGCAGAACCCTAGATCCAGGTAGCAGAACCCTAGATCCAGTCGATAATACACGTGATCTACATGAAGTTGTCAGCTGCCAAGATTTCTAGTTTGCGCCAAGTGGATGAATTTGCCAGATCCGAAGTCTCTTCACCCTGGATCTACAAAGAGGAGAGGCACGTGGTTATCCTGGTTAGAAACACCAGCATGGTCGATGGTTTGAGCCTACCAAGGGTGAGGTCACTGCAGATCCACCTAAGGTCTGTCAGGTCACTGGATCCCGTGGATCTGAGGATGTTAGATCCACGGATCTGCTAACAAGGGAGTCCCGTGGATACTGGAAGTACCATGCCCCAGGAAAGTGGTTCAGACAAGCCAAGGTAGGGGGCAAGATCAACAATGAAAAAGCGATCCTACTCCTAGATAGTGGTGCCGAGGTGTCTATACTAGATACCGCCTTTGCTCGTAAGGTTGGGTGCCAAGTGGATGGGAGTCGGATCCAAGACTGTGTTGGGATTGGTCAAGGCGTGTACCGTACGAACGGGAGAACGCGAATCCAGATCACGTTGGCAGGTTGTTTGGTGTACTGGTTTGATATTTGGGTTGGACATCTCGCTGGACAAGACGCCATCCTCGGGATGGATTTCATGGTACCAGCCGGAGTGAGGTTGGATCTGGCGGATGGGACACTTTGTTTCCCTGACGAGATGCGCATCCAGCTCAGCGGACGGCGGCCGTTGTATGGAGCGAAGATGAGGATCTTAAAGGGCGGAACAGACACACTGGGATCGAGCCCGGAGAAACCTGGGAGCTGCCAGATCGGTTAAAGTGGGTGGAACATGAGAAACTGTGGGTCACTCGGGGCAAGAAATGGGTGCCTACCGTAATCCAGGGACCCTGTCGATCACAATACCTCCAGGTCACGAACGTCAGCGACAAGAGACTATTACTGGACCATTATGAGGAGATCGGACGATGGTTGGCGAAGGACGGTATCCCTAGGCGACCTGGATATATGTCAGTGGGATCCCGTCGTTACAGAGAATGGCAGAATCTGGCGCACGAGGCGACTACCGAGATTGAATCTCTCGGAGAAGGGGAGGCCCAGGCGGAGCCAACTGGCCCCTTGGTGGATCGGCCTTCATACCCAACCCCGCGAAAGATCCTACACAGGGATCGTCGGATTGAGATCCAAGCGGTGGAGGTTGGATCCAAGACCGGGGGGGATCCCCAGAGCCGGTCCCTAGATAGCTCAGGGTTGGTGGATGGAGGATCGCAGAGAGCAGAAGCCGGGTCGCCAGATCCCGCTACCCCACAAGTGGATCCTAGCTTTTCACGGGGCAAAGTGCCTGGATCCTTATCGAGAGTGGCAACACTAGTCAAACCAGAACCGTCGGGTTTAAACTCGCTAGAGGATCAACTAGATCCAACTGGTGGCTTCCCCGATACCAGGGTACCTGATCCCACGAAGACAGAAGGACTGAGAGGTGAAAGAGGGTCGTGGTGCTTGGATCCAATGGTGGATCCGACGAAGACGGAAGATGAACAAGTCTGTTACCATGAAGGCGGGGATCTACACGCCGAGGATCTCGGAGAAGGCCTGGCGGTGATCCCGGAGGTACCACTGACCACAGAGGAGGTCACGATTGACGATGTCCAAGTGGATCTAGAGGCGAACGAACCCGCGGAAGTGGATCGGTTACGGCAGAAGATCTGGGAAAGCCGACAACTGCTGATTGGTAAAGGTAATGCATTACCGCCCGCTGCCCGCGGAGTCAAAGGTGACATCGATGTCGGCGACGCGAAACCGATCGCTCGAAGGGTGCGGAAGGTGGCACCTCAGTTCCGAGAAAAACTATCGGATCTGATTTAGGGCCTGCTGCAAGCCAAGATCATCAGTTTCTCAACGTCCCCGTGGGCATCTCCGGTGGTAATCATCATCAAGAAGAACGGGGTGGATTTACGTCTGTGCATTGATTACCGGCTAGTTAACGGCCTGACTCGATTGATGGTGTATCCGATGCCTCTAATCAATGAGCTATTGGAAGATTTGGATAAAGTACTCTGGTACTGTTCTCTTGACATGGCCAGTGGTTTCTGGGTGGTGACTATGACGGATCG
>NW_003306844.1:0-3682 GCF_000142945.1 Phytophthora infestans T30-4
GTGCGATGGATTGCCTGTTCCCCACCAGGCCGGCTCGATTGCCCCGCAATCCGCCCCCTCTTTCAATCGGTTGTGCCCCCCCTTCCTCAACACCTGGTCCTGTTTTCTAAAAATGGCAAGTGTTTTCTCGTTGAGACTATGCCGGATCGATCCAGCCCAATTTCCGCCCCCTCACCCGGCTTCTCCCTTCAAGCGGAACCGGATGCCGTTTTCGACTGAAGAACGCACCCCAGATCTACCAACGCCTGATCGATAACCCCATATATGGGTTCACCCGAATACCGGAGCCCGAAAAGGGTGGATCCGGGGAAGACCATACGGAAGTGGATCCATTCGAAGCGGGGGATCCTGGCACCTCGTTTGTGTTAAGACGCTGATCTTACATCGACGACATTCTAATCCCGGCGGAATCGTGGGATCAGCTGTGCGAAAGAGTGACATCCCTACTGGAGGCGTGTACTAAGTGGAATCTCTCTATCAGTGTGGTAAAGAGCTATTGGGGGATGCGCAAGGTGGATAACTTAGGCCATCGAGTTTCCAAGGAGGGATTGGAGGCGAATCCTAAGGACCTGTCTTCGTTAGCCGACTTGTCCTTCCCACAGTCGTTACGGGCGATGCAATCCTTCTTGGGCAGTTTGAACTACTACAGTCGGTTCATCGAGGATTACGCACTGTTTGCCGCGGGTGTTGGTATGAATTTAAGAGAGGTAGATTTTGCTGCGATGACCGCTCCCAGCTGTCCGGATAAAAATCCAACAAGCTCTGGCCCGGGAGATGTCGGATCCACGAAGAGATCCAAGTGGTATGACGTCAGAAGAGGACCTAACACAGGAGCTGATCCACCCCGAGACCAACAGAGAGAGGATCCAGTCTGGATAGAGACGCCGGATCAGAACATGGAAAAGGCAGAATCTCGGTGGTTCCGAGCTCAACACGCATTGCGGGGAAATGGAGGAACAGATTCGCGACCACGCCTTTTCTTGCTTCTTTTCTATTCGGAAGCTTCCACCCTAGGGTAATCCTCTTATGCCCAGGGACTGGGGCATTCTCAGCAGTCTCGGGGGGACAGAAAACTGGAGGGGATCTGTCATTCCATTCACCTTGGTCAACCGGACACTGAAGCCGAATGAACTGAACTACGGAGCGGTGGAGAAAGAGATACTCGCGCTCCTGCGCGTGTTGGATCTAAATTATAACCTGCTAGTGGGAAGATCCATCCAAATCCTGACTCGACACTCCACGCTAGCCTGGCTGTTCAAGTCGGCCGGATTGCAAGGACGTTTGGGACAGTGGGCAGCTTTACTCTCACCTTGGACGCTGGAGATTGTGAAATGTTCGAAAGGGGAAGACGAAATCCTGGGAGTCTTGGCCGCGAGCATCACTCCTCGAGCTAAGATAGATGAGGCGCTGACTAGGATCGCCCCTAAGAAAGAGCCCAAACGCCGGATCCAGATCCCGATCCCGACGGTACAGGCAGACGAGGATCTGTACGTCCTGAGTTTCGATGGATCCGCTCGTGTACGACGCGGAGGAGGAGCATACAGTGCAATACTGTGGAGACTGCCCGGATGGGAAGTTGTACGAGACAGATCCACTTACGCAGAAGGCCTCACCGTCAATGAAGGCGGAGAAAATAAATGAAATTCTCTTCTGGGTTTGGGATTTAACTCAAGGGACACGATGTCGAGAAGGCTGGTGATTTGTGGGGATTCCAATTTGGTAATCTCAGACAGCGTGCCAGGCGAGATTGACTGTCAGGCCCGGTCCTAACACTCGTTACGGCCAGAAGTGATGTATTCACTGCGCTGGATGTGTTGAATCACGCAGTTGGTGCATGTCAGCGAGATGGAATGCTCAGTGCAGACAGCTTGGCTCAGTGTCGCTTTACGAATCAATGTGGTGTCGAAGTGGAGAGAGAAGCTCGGGCATCAGGATCTCGTTACGTTGAACCGACTTGACGAAGTGGTAGTGGTTGGATCCGGGAAAAAGACAGTCCAGGTGATGGCTGTCACTAGGTCCAGAGGAAGGATTGGATCCAGCCCCCAGATCCTCGAGGAAACATTTGTGAAGGGAGTCCGTATTGAGCGGATCCTCAAAGCACAAAACGAGGAAGCGTGGATCTTGGGACTAAAGAAGTATCTGATGGGGGATGTACGAGACCTGAGTCGGAAAGATGCCAAATCCTACAGTATTATCGCTACGGATTACGCAGTGGATCTAAATGACTTGCTCTTCTATTGCCCCCCTACGAAGAGAGTCAACGAAGATCGGGATGGATTGATGAGACTGGTGATGCCAGATACCTTGCAACAGGATGTCCTACACCACTACCATGCTAGCCTGGAAGGCGGACATCAGGGTATTGGTCGGACCTACCATCGGATCCGGGAATGTTTCCACTGGAGAGGACTATTCAAGAGCGTACAACGATATGTCGGTGAATGCGTGGATTGTGAGACAGGCAAGGGCAGGCCCACAATCGAAGGAGAGTCACCTGGGAATATCCAAGCGACTTACCCTTTCCAAATCATAGCCATGGATCATATCCCCTCGTTGCCCAAGTCGTTCAAAGGAAACACAGAATTGTTGATTTGGGTGGATTTGTTTACCGGATACGTGATAGCCAAAGCTAGTGCGTCTAGAACTGCGCAAACCATTGCTGAATCGTACGAGGAGTGCGTTTTCCGTAGATTTGGAGCTAGCGAGATGATTAGACATGATCGGGAGCCAGGCTATTATGTCTGATTTCTTTCGAGCATTCAACCGGATCCTGGGGCAGCGACAGCGAGCAACCATGGCATATCGTCCCCAAGCTAACGGATCGGCCGAGCGCATGGTGCAGACAATCACGAGAGCACTCAAGATGTATGTCCAGGATTTGGATCAGAAGGATTGGGATGAGTACGCAGAGCGGCTTCCCTTCGCGATGAACACCGCCCAAGACAGGATCCGGGGTGATACACCATTTTACTTGGTACATGGGTGGGATCCCACATCCACCCTGGAAGCGGCCATTCCGGTATGTAGCACCAAGAAGAGAAACCGAGATCCAAGGCGATGGCGATACCAAGTCCAGAAATACTACCAGCAAGCTAGATCCCAGGTGAACGAACGACTGCGGAGTGCGATACAGGGTCGAGCGGATCGACACAGCGAAGATGCCCGTCCACATCAAATCAAGTGGGATCGCAGGTGTGGCTTTATTTGGATCGCGTGAAAGAGGGGTATGCCCCGCAAATTAGCCCACCTATGGCATGGACCGTTCCGGGTGAGCGAGAAGATTGGAGAACACGCGGTAAAGCTGGAAACGGTAGGTACCGAATACCGCCTGTTCCCTGTGGTACACGTATCCAAGCTGAAGTTGGTCAAAGAATATCCGGATCGGCCGCAGATCCGTCTTTCAGTGGATGTATCCGACCGCGTGGATTTCGACGAAGTCCTCCTACCGGACGATAGTTGGAATGTGGATCTCGAAGACGACGAGTTCTAAGTCGAGAGGATCACCGATATGAGGTCGGGGAAGCGAACTAGATACGGACGGATTTACCGTGACTTTCTGGTGTATTTGCGTGGATATGACTAGCCCAGTTGGGTAGACGAGGCAGATCTGAACTGAGGAGCATTACTCTAAGATTTCTTGAGGGATCGTACGAATCGTAACAGATTCGGCGAGATGCAGTCT
>NW_003306845.1:0-3683 GCF_000142945.1 Phytophthora infestans T30-4
TGCCTTTTCACTACGCTCCACTATTCTGACCTTCGTGTGCAGACTGAATCAGCGGGCCGAATTTTGAAGCGATTTGTTATTTCGGACCAAAGCCTATTGTGATTCTGACAGCCTTAAAGGCTTACAGGAAGGTGAGAATGTCCGCTGAGCCCTCAAAGGTGCTGCACAATCTTCAGATCAAAAAAACCCACGTCGTATTTATTATGTTTGCGCTACTAGGGGGCGTGTTATAAAAAAAACAGGTCGCTTGGGTCCACTTCACTGTAATTGTACACTCGCCGTGGATCCGTGCTCTCCAATCGTCCAACATCATCTTGCAACCGTCTGTGACCTCCATTGTCCCACGAAAGTTCCAGATCCACTGCATCCCTCATCCCTGTACCCTGGATCCAGGTCCTTCTATGCGGGATCCTCCCTCCTTGGATCCGAACCCGGAAGTATGGGATCCGGGGTACCTCGCGGTGGATCCTGACTTCTCGTTAGCCGTGGCTACTAGATCCACCTTCGGATGGCACCTACCACCATTCCTTCATAGGATCCACACTCGATCCACTGGTACATAGTATATCCCATATCCACCTAAGTGAATCCAGGTAAGGGTGGATCCGAGATAAGTCTTGGTGGATCTTGCCTTCCCGTACATCGCTCATACCAGATCCATCGTCATTCCATACGGGGTGCCGCTCGTCATGGCTAATCCACCACAGGCAACTTGCACCCGTGCTAAACAATTGAAATTGTCACTGATTCGGGATAGTGACCCCGCGTCAGGCCCATTCTCTTATTTTTGAGAAAGCACTTCACCACACCTCCGTCGAGTGTTGGACGTGATGCGAGCGAACAAGCTCTATGCCAACATCGACAGGTGCGTCTTCGAGTCGCCAGAGATCAAAGTTCTCGGTTGCTTCGTCAGCAACGTGGGCGTCCGCAGACAAGGCCCAGGCCATTGCAGCATGGCCGACGCCCCGATCCCAGAGGGATCTTCGAAAGTGGTTGGGCTTGGCCAACTACCTTCACAAGTAGAGCGCAGGGTACGTGGGTCTCTCTAAGCCCTTGTCGGGCCTCCTTTAGAAGGACGCCGACTGGCGCTGGGAGCGAGAGCATCAGGATGCCTTTGAAAGCGTCAAGGCCAGTGTCCAAGCGGCTCCAGGCCCTGCCGGACGAGACGAAGCCGTTCAGCGTCGTCTGCAACGCCTCCGACAATGCAATTGGTTGTACATTGCAGTTGGTCGAGCGGGTCATCTCGTTCAAGTTCAGGCAGATCAAAGCCGCCGAGCGGAACTACCCTGTCCACGTCAAGGAGATCCTGGCAATGAAGTATGACCTTGTGAGGTTTTGGGTTCATCTTCTGGGCTCAAGGCCCTTTGTAATCTACACACACCACGCATCCTTAACGACAGCACGAATTCGCCTCATCGCTCCCAACGGATGGCGAAGTGGTTGGCCTTCTTCGCGGAGTACAGCTTCCGCGTTGAGTACAAGCCGGGCAAGCTCAACGTGCTTGCGGACGCCCTCTCTCGGCGTCCAGATCTCGCGTCGGCCCCCATCACACGACTAACAACGGATATACATGATCGGATACGCATGGCGTATCGGGACGATAAGGCTGTCGCGCCTATCGTCAAGTTCCTTATGGCAGGAACGAGGTCGAAGTCCGACTGGCTCTTGTCGCGACAGCGTTCACGGCTCCACCGATATGAGCTGAAGGATGGCCTCCTCTATTACCGGGTGGAGCCCACTGATTCTCCACGGGTGGTCGTATCCAACGACGAGGATCTATAGTTCGATATCCTCGCGGAGGCGCACGACGCGCCCTCCAGCGGCCATTTGGGCCGCGAGAAGACCTTTCTGTCGGTCTCTCAGTCCTTCTGGTGACCCACATGTACAAGTGGTTAAGACATGCGAAAAATGTCAGCGGGTCAAACCCGCAGGGCACGTATTGGCTCCACTACAGAGCCTGCCCGTACCAGCTGACTGTTGGAAGTCGATGAGTCTTAAATTCATCTGTGGGCTATCCGCCGACGGACACGGCAACACCGGAATTTTGGTTTTCGTGTGTCGGCCGAGCAAGATGCTACAAGATGGTACATCTTGCTCCAGTTCCCGTTACTGCTACGGGCGAACAAACCGCAAGATTGTTCGTCGATGGCGTGTTCCGCTATCACGATCACCCGGAGACGATTGTCTCGGACCGAGACCCGCGGTTCACGGCTGCGTTTTGGAAAACGCTGTTTCCTTTACTGGGAACTCGTCTGCTGATGCCCACTGTGGATCATCCACAAACAGACGGCCAGACAGAGCGCGTCAATCGAGTGCTCGAGGACTTTCTGGGCAGTGTGTGCGCGGCAGCACCACGTACGTGGTCGACGCAGCTTCCAGTAGTTGCGTTTGCGCTCAACAACGCGGTACACGCTTCACGCCGTTCAAATAGAACGGTGTGAGCCCCGTGGACGCGTGTGTTCCTTTCTTCCCAGGTCTCGGATGTGAGACCAATTTTGCTGCGGAACCAAGTGGAATCCTTTATGAATACCAAGCTGAGCGTTGTCAGCAGGGTCCGCGATGCCATGGCAGCGGCCCAAGATAAACAAAAGGAGTACATAGACAAACATGGATGAGGAAACTTAAGTGTATTTAAAGTGGGGGACTTAGTGTTACTAGATACGAGGAACCTACCTCTTGACACTGTCAGCTCTGTCGGCAGCAACAAGCTGAAGCACCGCTTCATCGGACCATTTGCAGTCCTGGCCAGACATGGTGCGTCGTACACCATCGACCTGCCAAAGTCAATGACGACGCACCCGACATTCTATGCTGGACGTCTTAAGCGGTACTTTGATCCGCAGGGGGGGTGCTGACTCGCAGACCCACCTTGGCCCAGCTCCTCAAAGCGAGGGCGGGCCACAGACGTCGACAAATGCGTCGGAGCAGGCGCCTAAGCCTCGGTTTAAACGGCAAAGCTGCGGTCAAGACCGTACGCTGAAGGGCTCCGTTCGAACGGACCCCGGAGCCATACGCCGAGTACGCTGAGTACGCCGGGTACGCACCATACGCGTACGTCTGGGAGTGTGCCGCAGGCGGCTCCGGACGTGGCAACAAAGCCTCGATCCGTCTGATCATGCGAAAGGCCTCGTCCAGATCGGACGAAGAGGCCCGGCGATCCACCCGCAGGTGCAGGCTCGCGACCTCTCGCTCCACCAGGTCCAGGCGGCCCGCAATGCGAGCGAGCTCGCCCTGATTCCCGGCCTGGGCGGCAGCATTACCGCCAGTCCCAAGGCCAAGTGCAATCTCAAGCACGAGGACACGTTGACGGAGGCGGTCAACCTCGGGGTCCTGTGTCGGACCCGCAGTCGGAGCACTCGGACGAGAGTGGCTCTCGGGAGGCGCAGAGTACTCGTACTCGTACGAGGGCACCTCCGCCCCTGCTTGACCGGAATGGAGAAGTCCACTTCCACGTGGAGCAGACCCTCCAGGAGCAACGGCGTCGCGGTAAGCGACAGCTCCTCGTGAAGTGGAGGTGGTTATGCCCACTCCGAGAACTCGTGGGAGCCGATTGAACGGCTCCTGATTGACTGCCCGAAGGCTGTCGCAATCTGGGAGCAGAACGGCGGCAGCTTCATAAGTAGTCCGGGGCTTCTTGCTCGACGGGTACGGCCGATGAATACATACCGTACCCGCGCTCATCG
>NW_003306846.1:0-3687 GCF_000142945.1 Phytophthora infestans T30-4
ATGCACAAGACGACATGTGCGTAGCGCTGCTACGAACTCTTGGGAGCGAAGAGTTTAAAGACTCTGACAAGGAATTGTCTGGGCGCTTACGCGCGAGGCTGCATCGATACTCACTCGATCGCGGCCTGCTGTACTACAGCACCGACTCTGAGGATAACCCTCGTGTAGTCGTTCCTCATGATGAGGATCTAAAGTATCGAATCCTCTATGAGGTTCATGATACGCCCGTGGGCGGGCACTTAGGTCGGGAGAAGACCTATGGCTCGGTGAGCTCGATGTACTGGTGGCCCAAGATGTATACGTGGGTCGGCACCTATGTACGCACGTGTGAGACGTGTCAGCGGACAAAGTCCGCGCCGAGCACAGCAGCGCCATTGGCGAGTTTGCCTGTCCCCAAGGGATGTTGGCAGTCCATGAGTATGGACTTTGTGTTTGGCCTTCCCAAGGATAAGGCGGGAAACACGGGTATAGTGGTCTTTGTAGACCGATTGAGCAAGATGGCTCATTTAGCGGCAGTGCCGGACACCATTGATGGTGAAGATACAGCTTTGCTGTTTTTAGACCGAGTCTTTCGCCAACATGGCTTGCCTGAGGCAATTGTCTCGGATCGAGACCCGCGCTTCACCGCGAAGTTCTGGACGTCCCTCTTCAGAGTGCTCGGCACTCGTTTGGACATGTCCACAGCGGACCATCCACAGACCGATGGTCAGACCGAACGCGTGAATCGCGTTGTGGAGGATACCCTCCGAAGCGTATGCGCTGAGGCGCCAAAACACTGGAGCCAGATGCTCCCACTCGTTGAGTTCGCATTAAATAATGCAGTGCACGCCTCGACAGGCTACACGCCGTCCTATGTGAACAGCTTGGTTCACCCTCGCGTCCCACTGACGCCGCCACGCAGTGGCTCAGGGCTTGATGGGGGAGGGACAGCCGAGCGGCTAGCTGATGTCAGCCCTGTTGCGGTTCGCAAGCAAGTCGATGACTTTGTCTCTTTGAGACTGAGCGTAATGCGTCAAGTACGCGACGCTATGGCTGAAAGCCAAGACACGCAGAAGGAACATGCAGATGCCAAGGGCAGAAGCAATGTTGAGAGGTTTGAGATCGGAGACCAAGTTTTATTAAACGCTAAACACCTACCTACTCATGCAGTGTCTGCAGTCTTCAAAACGAAGTTAAGACCTCGGTTCATAGGACCATTTAAGGTCGTGGCCAGGAAGGGCCTAGCGTATACGCTCAACCTTCCGAAGAAGATGCGCACGCATCCGGTCTTCTATGTTGGCTTGCTTAAGCCATATCAAGACCCTGCTCAGGTGAGCGCGGAGGCGTTGGCACCAACGGTGGCTGGGCCACGGACAGCTGCAGGGCAGCAGGTGGTAGAGCCACGGGAGGCTGAACGACAGCAAGTGGTGGATGCACAGATGGCTGATCAACAGCATGTGGCAGAGCCACAGGTCGCGGAGCGAAGTGCTCGAGATGCAGGAGCAAGGCAAGCGGAACGTTCAGCCGAGCGACTGGACGCTCAAGGTCCGAGACCTGGTTGTGAGGCAGGCTCTAACCTATCCACAAGGTGAATCATCTCTTCGAGATCGACCGATGGGCGGTGAACGTGAACGTTCGCGTCGTGGACGCCGGCGTCGTATGGACGCAGACGCCGTTCCGGCAAGTGCTGACTCTCCCCGCGAGAGCCCAGCTGAGGCAAGGCCTCCTCCGGCTCTGCTCAATGAGCATGGTGAGCTCCACTTTCACGTGGAACGCCTTGTGGCGTGGCGTAGACGCCAGGGTCGTACCCAGTACTTAGTGAAGTGGAGGGGTTACCCTCACTCACAGAGCTCATGGGAGTTTTGAGGTTATCCTCCCGGCAAGATTGCCCTGACGTCGTTGACGCTTACGACCGGGCACATCATGTGCCGAAGCGCCACCATGGCGTGCGACAGCGTCGCCAGGCGCTGGGCGCCTCCCACTAGAGTGGGGAGCGATCAGGTCAGTAGTTGAGCTCAGGCTCTGACCAGTGGCTGCAGCAGCCAGCTCGTACGTATGAGCGGTGCTCGCAGCGGGAGCAGGAGGTGGAGAAACCTCGTAGTGTTAGGGACATGGTCCCGAATGAAGCAGGTGCTTCGTGTTGTGCTGAACAAGGTTCAGGCACAAGCGTCTCGATAGACGCATAGTTGTTTTGAAACAACTTGCTCGATGAGCATGATCCAAATGAGGATGCGCTGTAACAGCGAAAGTGGTGTCCCGGACGGGGATCGAACCACTGGCATTTGGCTTGACAGGCCGGAGCTCTACCATTGAGCTATAAGGGCGATGCCCGTACGTCAGTCCGAGAACGGACTACTCATGGTATGAGAGGGCTGCGCCCGGGTGGATTTGAACCACCGACCTGTGGCTTTCAAAGCCAGCGCTCGACCACTGAGCTGAAAGGGCGTTGCCCTTAAGCTTGTCCATTCAAGGACAACAGTTCATGGAACGAGAGGGCTGTGCCCTGGTGGGTTCGAACCACCGACCTGTGGCTTCCAAAGCCAACGCTCTACCACTGAGCTAAAAGCGGATTGCTCTTAAGCTTGTCCAAGCGTGAACAATCGCTCATGGAACGACAGGGCTGTGCCCTGATGGGTTCGAACCACCGACCTGTGGCTCTCAAAGCCAACGCTCAACCATTGAGCTAAAAGAGTGTTGCCCTTAAGCTTGTCCAAGCGTGAACAATCGTTCATGGAACGAGAGGGCTGTGCCCTAGTGGGTTTGATCCACCGACCTATCGCTTGTGAAGCGAGTGTTCAACCGCTGAGCTGTTGTCGACGACTCGAATGAGTCAAGAGCATTGCTCTAAGCGGTTTGCAGCTCTTGGAGTAGGCGCAGAGCGCGAGCGTAGGTCTGAGACCGCTTGAGAGCAAGATGCGAGCTGCGCTTGGAGCATTGGGCCGTGAGCCGACGATGAGAAGTTGGGCATCAACGATGCGTAGGCGTTTGTGAGCTCACGGAGCTGTACAACGCTGGTGTGAGGTGTAGTAACCTCCGCCGTCTTAACAAGACGTGACCTCGCTGAGGAGAGTTTCGAGAACGGAATGTTCTCATCATAGTGGGGGAGAGTGTAACGGGGCTACATGGTGTGGAACACACAGGGGTACGAAGTACCCGGAGAGTTAACAAACGCTCAGTACATAAGTTGGAGAGTTAACAAGGTCTCTCAGTACGTTGGCCGGAAGCCACACGTTATGCATTTGATTAGGTTTAACTATGCTAGATAGTTAAACAGATACATTTACCCCTAGGCAGCTTGGCCGCAATAATGGTAATTCTGGTTTTGAAGCATAAAAGTTAAGGTGTTAACTTTGAGCCCTGGTCTTAGGCTGTAAGTGTCCTTTGGATAAAGAACTTAGTATCAGTGACTCTTTGAGTCGAACGTCTTCCTCTGACGCTAAAGCTACCGCAGCCCCGCTGCGAGCTGCTCGATTCCGGTTGGAACACGGTGATCGGTACCCTTCAGCTTGAACAACGCCGGGGCGACCCTAATCTTGGAGAGGCCCCAGGAAACCTTTTAAGACCCATAGAAGGGGGAGGGTTGGTCTATGGCCCAAGCCACGGGATCAATCGGGCGGAGGTGGAGGAGGACCAGCAACATCTATGTACCCAACCCAAACATTGGCCTTTGGTATTATCTCTGGAGACGCCCTGATGTAGGGCGGCGTA
>NW_003306847.1:0-3689 GCF_000142945.1 Phytophthora infestans T30-4
CTCCGCAAACCTCATCCCAACCGCACTGAGGGCTCGTTCTGTAGATGGTCCGCTGAATGCGAATCCGGCCAGTCCCTTATTAATAATAAGGACAGCCTGGATTCAGTGACATACGACCGTATCCGGTACTTTGTTGAAAGCTCGAGAGTGACGCCGTCGAGTCCCTTGCACCTTGGCGTCTCCGTACATCACCTGACCGAGGGTTCGTCGCTTGAACATCTTGGGCGGTGTCACGTCTTTGTCGACGGGTGATAATCCGCAACTACGGAAAAATCACTACACCACAACTGCCCCTGTCGCAATGGAAGCCACGGTACTGGTGCCCGTTGTGACATTTCTTCATTCTTCAATTCACCATCACGCCACCGTATGTCCAAGCGTCTGAGAATCGAGCCGTGTCTGACCCTTTTCAGCGTCTCCATCCTCGTAAAACCTCCCCGAAACGTGAGCAGCCTGGGAGGTACGTAAGCCCCATTCTTTCTCGTGAATCCATCGGGTAACTCGCTCCATTCACCTCGCCATTACTCGAACTCGTTTTCTCCATGTAGGGCCAGACGCAGGGTTTCCAACGCCGCTCAGTCTGCTGCACTTCCTCCGACAGCAGCGTCATCAACGGCCTCCAGCGCCTGCTGCCCGGACTCTTCACTCCTCTGGTAGCTCCTGCAGCACTCCCCGTCGTCGCTGAATCGCGGAGATGGCTCCTGCTGCTCCTCCTGTTGAGCTGGTACCGAGGATTCGCAGGGTCCGGCTTCAGCTCCAGCTGCCGAGGCTCCGGTTCCTGATGAAGTGGAGAAGGAGAGTGGTGACTCGACTTCGTTGACACTCTTGGCCACCGCGGCCAGGCACTTGGAATCGATTTGAATCCTCGCTGCACGTTCCACGACGTTCTCCAGCATCTCAGCTAACTGTTGAGGTGTCCCGCGTGACTTCGTTTTCAGTGATCGCTCCGCGGTCGGCATTCATGTTTTCTTATTCTTAATCCACTTCCACAGCGTAATCATGTTCATGTTGTTCTTCAAATGCATATACAATTTGTTGTTGCAGTAACGTTCTTCGTCTGTTACCACAGGCTGCATCGCCCTGTGGACAGTTCATGCGTGATCCAGTCACGCTAGTCTTCGTCCGCCACTTGCGCCATCTGTAGCCGATTCTCGCTCTTCTTGGCTCGCAAATAGTCGTACAGCAGACCTCCACATGACAAGTTTGATGATGGTTCCCAAGTTGTATCTTCATAGCCAACCCACTTGACTTTGAGCTCTCGTACAGCACGCTCCGTGCTCGTCGTTAGTGGTGTTCTGTCGTCGAGGATGGCCTCGACTTCATATTCACCGGCAACTTGGTCTGGTTCCCAGCTGTCCTCAGGCAGTAGTTCCTCATCGAAGTCGAGTCTTGCTTCATTAGTCGCGTCAAGTACCAACCGAGTGTTCGGTCGACTGTTGAATTCGTTGACAGCCTTAAGTCTTGACACATGCACTACTAGGTAAAAGCGATACCCACTTCGATCAGGCAGTTCCAGCTCGTACGCAAACTCTTCCACCTTGCGCTTGATCCGAAAAGGTCCATGGCATTGGTGAGCTAATTTCTTCGTCAAGCCCGGTTTGACGCGCTCCATGTACAACCACGCCCGGCTCCCAATCTCAAAAAGAGATCTCGATTGGGCTCTTGCAGGATCTTCCATCTCTTCCGAAGCTTCTGGAGGGTTCGCCGAGTGTTCGTTTCCACTTGGTTGAGGTACAGCGGCTTTTTCCAGTCGACGCAGGGCCTCATTATGCTTTTTAGCCCTTCGCTCCTTTTCTACAGCCTGATAATCTTTGGCCATAGTGAGAGCGACCTCATGTTGTCGATTGATCTCGCGCCGCCACGCCAGTGCGTCAGACTGCTTGCCGAGTCCTCGTTTGAGTGATGACGACATTGCCCACAACGTTGACTGCGCATCCCAACTATGAACGAGGTAGAACGGTGTTTCCCTTCTTTGTAGTGTCCTGAGAAGTATTAATAGCAAATGTGGTGTAGCGGGGATCAGCAAAATCTGCGAGATTGCCAGATCCAACTTACCAACTGCGCCCAGACACCGACTAACGGAGGGGGTCCCCCGATGATCCGTGTTCTGCTGAACTTTCCTCACCTTGTGTACCCGTCGGTAGGGCGGGATCTACTCTCTCGGTAACTTCCGAAGAGTTCAAGTGGTGAAGCTTGAGTGTCTTGGCGAGACGTGGGGATGGGGTGGAGCAGCAGTGGAAAATCTTCACTCTGCGTCCGTGGATGGTTCCGTATCCTAAGCGAATATTCGAGCTTATGGATTCGGGGCCTAGATCGTGGATCTGGCCGTGGGTTTGCCTTGCGGGTGTGCTCCCTTGCCTTTGCGTTTTCCTTTGCGTCGTACTTGCCGCCTCCTGTGACGGGATCTTGAGAGTTGAGATCTTCTAGGGTGTAACCGACCAAGTAGTAATTCGGTTAACCTGTTGGATCTGCACGTGTATAGGAAAAGCTCACTAGGTTGTATGATCTGGCCAATGTATTATCCAGTTATCACTACAACACTGGGTTCGCAATTCCCAACCTTCTCCGAGCTCGTACGGCCAATGTAGTTCCGGTCCTTGAGGGCAGGAAGGCACTTGCGTGTTATCGTGCAAATAGAAGTCTTTATTTATTGATTTAGTCCCTAGGGTCAAAGTATACACGCAACGTGTCCGGGCCAAAGCTCATCTCAGCTACGATTGTTCCGCGAGGCCATATCCAATCCCCGTCGGAGCGCCACACGTAGTTGCTCTCCACTTGATGATCCCGTTACGGTTCCGTGCCCACTTGTTGTCTAGTTCGTGATCTTAATTACTCCATAGTGAGACCTAATGCTTGGCGGGCGAAGTAGACGCTGTCCTTGTCCAGGGCCAATGTTCACTCCTGTTACGGCGATCGCCCGAGGCCAAGTCCAACCCCCGAGACGACTACAGGTCACTTACTCTCCACAGTGCAAATAGAAGTCTGTATTAATACTTAAGCCTATACCTGCCTGGATTTCTACCTTCTATGTCTTTCACTTGTTAAATCCCTAACCAGGCTCTGCGTGTCCCTTCTTCCCTTGACCCATCATCCCAGCTGTATTATCTTCAGATCCACCGGATCCATGGCGTAATCATTATGGTCACCCTATTATGGGTACACTCATCCGGATCCAGGTTGCTTGGATCCACTTCACTGTAAGTGTACACTAGCATGGATCTGAACTCTCCAATCATCCAACATCATCTCGCAACCGTCTGTGATCTCCATTGTCCCACGAAAGTCCGAGATCCACTGCATCCATCATCCCTGTACCCTGGATCCAGGTCCCTCTATGCGGGATCCTCCCTCCTTGGATCCGAACTCGGAAGTATGGGATCCGGGGTACCTCACGGTGGATCTTGACTTCTTGCTAGCTGTGGCTACTAGATCCACCTTCAGAGGACACCTACCATCATTCCTTCATAGGATCCACACTCGATCCACTGGTACATAGTATATCCCATATCCACCTAAGTGAGTCCAGGTAAGGGTGGATCCGAGATATGTCTTGGTGGATCTTGCTTTCTCGTACATCGTTCATACCAGATCCATCGTCATTCCATACGGGGTGCCGCTCGTCACGGCTAATCCACCACAGGCAACTTGTACCCGTGCCAAACAACCCAAATCCTCTATAATCACTTGAA
>NW_003306848.1:0-3691 GCF_000142945.1 Phytophthora infestans T30-4
CATTCCTCTCCGTGCGTACCAGTTTTCCATACCTTTGTTGATCCAATTCCCCACCTTTGTCTGTCAGTACTTGCTTCTGTCCGGATATGCTATCCGGACAGCCGCTGAGCTCAACGGTCGCCGGAACTCAGCTGAAGGGTCGGTAGAGATCCGAAACGACTACATTTCATTAGATATTTGTATGAGAAGCATAGGATTAAATAGGGGGAGCCGAAAGGGCTCCCAGAAGATAACAGAGCAGAATTTTCCTAGTCCAAGACACGTGTACACTTTTCCGGTAAGTCCCTGCATAGGGCTGGATTATGCCTGCCGTCAATACTCGAGAGGCATAGCTTGTAGGGTATTGACTGGTAGCGCCAAGAGATTAGGTCGGTCCGGGTAGGACAAAGTCTCGCTACGCGCGAAAGAAAGTCCCGCATACTCAGCGGGCCGGTACGTCGGATAGCCCGGGTGCCGTAACACTTCTAGCTGAGCTGCCTCTGCGCTCGGTGACCTGTAAAAGCGCTCGCGCGCCGTCGTCCATCCTTTGGTGGAGGGCACAGGGTTGTGAACGAGCTCAGCCGAACCAAACTCGGCGGAGCCTCGGAAGTGATCTGACTTTGCAGCGGGGCTGCCGTAGCTTTAGCGTCAGAGGAAGACGTTCGACTCAAAGAGTCACTAATACTAAGTTCCTTATCCAAAGGACACTTACAGCCCAAGACCAGGGCTCAAAGTTAACACCTTAACTTTTATGCTTCAAAACCAGAAGTGTTTTATTTACTATTATTGCGGCCAAGCCGCCTAGGGGTAAATGTATCTCTTTAACTATCTAGCATAGTTAAACCTAATCAAATGCATAACGTGTGGCTTTCAGCCAACGTACTGAGATACCTTGTTAACTCTCCAACTTATGTACTGAGAGTTTGTTAACTCTCCGGGTACTTCGTACCCCTGTGTGCTCCACACCATGTAACCCCGTTACAGACTTGGTTAGTCGGAACCGGGTGGAAGCGAGCCACTCGTCTGTCCCGGAAGGGCCGGACCGCGAGGGGACCACCCTCTGCGCAGGCCATACAAACCGCCGACCTAACTCGGCGATTCGTTGTGGTTTGTGTAAGGAATCCACATCTGACGATATTTGTGTGTTCTACTACACCACAACATGAGCAAGTCTGTTACCATGAAGGCATTGATCTACACGCCGAGGATCGGGGAGAAGGCATGGCGGTGATCCCGGAGGTACCACTGACCACAGAGGAGGTCACGATTGATGATATCCAAGTGGATCCAGGGGCGAATGAACCTGCTGAAGTGGATCGTCTGCGTCAGAAAATCTGGGAGAGCCGACATCTGCTGATTGGTAAAGGTAATGCGTTACCGCCCGCTGCCCACGGAGTCAAATGTGACATCGATGTCGGCGACGCGAAACCGATCGCTGAGAGGGTGAGGAAGGTGGCGCCTCAGTTCCGAGAAAAACTATCGGATCTGATTAAGGGCCTGCTGCAAGCCAAGATCATCAGTTTCTCAACGTCCCGTGGGCATCCCCAGTGGTAATCATCATCAAGAAGAACGGGGTGGATATACGTCTGTGCATTGATTACCGGCGGGTAACGGTCTGACTCGATTGATGGTGTATCCGATGCCTCTAATCAATGAGCTGTTGGAAGATCTGGATAAAGTACTCTGGTACTGCTCTCTTGACATGGCCAGCGGTTTTTGGGTAGTTACTATGACGGATCGAGCTCGCGCGATATCCGCATTCATCACACCGTTTGGACTGTTCGAGTGGAACCGGATGCCGTTTGGATTGAAGAACGCACCCCAGATCTACCAACGCCTAATCGATAACGCTCTCTATGGATTCACCCGAATACCGGAACCCAAAAGGGGTGGATCCGGGGAAGATCATACGGAAGTAGATCCATTTGAGGCAGGAGAGCCAGGGGATCCTGGAACCCCGTCCGTGTTAGGACGCAGATCTTACATCGACGACATTCTAATCCCGGCGAAATCGTGGGATCAGCTGTGCGAAAGAGTGACATCCCTACTGGAGGCGTGTACTAAGTGGAATCTCTCTATCAGTGTGGTAAAGAGCTATTGGGGGATGCGCAAGGTGGATTACATAGGCCATCGAGTTTCCAAGGAGGGATTGGAGGCGAATCCTAAGAACCTGTCTTCATTAGTCGATTTGTCCTTCCCACAGTCGTTACGGGCGATGCAATCCTTCTTGGGCAGTTTGAACTACTACAGTCGGTTCATCGAGGATTACGCCCTGTTTGCCGCGGTATTGTATGAATTGAGAGAGGTAGATTTTGCTGCGATGACCACTCCAGCTGTCCGAATGAAAATCCAACAAGCTCTGGCCCGGGAGATGCCGGATCCACGAAGGGATCCAAGTGGTACGACGTCAGAAGAGGACCTAAAACCGGAGCTGGATCCACCCCGGGACCAACGGAGAGAGGATCCAGTCTGGATAGAGACGACGGATCTGAACATGGAAAAGGCAGAATCTCGGTGGATCCGAGCTCAACACGCATTCATGGAACTGAGGAACAGGATCGCGACCACGCCTATCCTCCATCATTTCGATCCGAAACGTCAGCCTACGGTAATAGTTTATGCCAGTGACTGGGCAGTCTCAGCAGCTCTGGTACAAGAACATGAGGGGATCTGTCATCCAGTCACCTTCGTCAGCCGGACACTGAAGCCGAATGAATTGAGCTACGGAGCGGTGGAGAAAGAGATACTCGCGCTCCTGCGCGTGTTGGATCTGAATTACAACCTGCTAGTGGGAAGATCCATCCGGATCCTGACTCGACACTCTACGTTAGCCTGGCTGTTCAAGTCAGCCGGGTTACAAGGACGTTTGGGACTCCCATCGCCGGTAAGCTAGCCGAAGGGTGCTATTCCGTGGTTTGGTGCCTCCACGTAGTCATGTTGTTCCGTCGCTCGTGTATCGTGCTCTCCTGGTGAGATTCCATCGACTGCGCTACGACGCTATCGAGCAATCGCGGTGTGGTAATGACATTTATAGTATTGTGCTCGCGTAGTGCATCTGCGTTGTCCGTGTTATCGTGCTTTACAATGGCATCGTGCTCCACGGTGTGCAATCGTGGACACCCCCCGTGTATATCGTGGCTGGTCCGCCGTCCGTGCAATTGTGTTCTCATGTACTACTGTCCTCCGTGGCTCGGTAAGCTCAAGTTGTACACTGGTATGGTTTTCCGTGACGCGGTGATTTCGCGTGGCTGCGGGCTCTCCGATAGTTTAGTAGCTAGCCCAACGTCCATGCTGTCGTGTTATTTCTGGTGTCGGGGCTGGTCGGTCGTCTGTCTTATCGTTAGTTACCGTAGTGTAGCTCTCCGTGGATCGGTGAGCTCCTGTTCTACCCAGGCATCGTGCTCCAAAGATTGATGATTTCTGATTTCCCGTGTCTGGCCTCCCGCGGGCTCAGGTTTGGTCGGTTGGCTGTGCTCCATGTTTACCCGTGGTGTTGTTGGAGAATTGTTTCTGTGCACGCTCACCGGTACGTGTTCTACTGTGGCTTCGAACGTCCATGCTCTTCCGTAACCCGTGCTTTTCAGCAGACTGGGGTGTCTTTATATGTAGTTCCCTTCCGTGGCCCGTACGCTCCCGTCATATTCTTGTCCTTCTGTCCTTTTCATGGCTGTGTGCTCTTCCGCCTGTCACGCTGCCCATACAACCTTGTGGT
>NW_003306849.1:0-3694 GCF_000142945.1 Phytophthora infestans T30-4
TTAAGTCGGAATCGACCGCAAGCCCTTCATAGAAGATGGCTTGTGAGCTATGAATGCTGTGGGACGACAACCCATATCTACATCCACGAGGTGACGGCTATGTGCGTCTGGAGTCCAAGAAGTACCAAGACTGGCAAGTGTTGGCCTACGAAGGTTGTAGAGACCGCGAGCTCTTTCAGCGTGAATGCGAAATCTACGAACAATGGCTTGCAACTCAGCCTTCAGCAGTTGATCGACCATACTACCCAGAACCCAGTGGGGTGCTAGCACGACCTCTAGAAGACTCGCTAGTGGATTCTAGTGATCGTCTGACATGTGCAGAGCGCTGGGCACTGATCCTGGAAGAACGTGAACGAGTGGAAGCCTGTCTGGCGTCTGGGGTGACAGCCGGGGATTCGGCCGACGGTCAGCCTTCCGCAGAACCTTTGGACACGTGCACGACAACCCATGGCGGAAGCAATAACGCGAACGAAGCCTCGGTAGTGCGTACACACGAACTACTGAGACCGGTGAACGTGGTACATACGCCAACGAGTGTTAGTGTCCAGCCGGGGGTGACCACGGAAGCGACAAGCAACAGCACTGGATTATATTGGAGTCACACGTTTTGACGAAGCTGTCCCGGCCTTGTGTGTCACCAAATCTGCGAACGAGCCACCGGTGGTTGATCCAGAGGATACAGGCATCGCGCAGAAGGTGTTGAGTACGGCACCGAGTATTCATTGCAAGATTGGTGCGAATTCCGAAATGTCAAGACAGCGGCAGAACGAGGAGCGGAACAAAAGTCAACAACCCAATATGTCGGCAGCCCACGCATTCAATATTGCGAACGACGACTCGGCAGGTGGCCCAGAGATGGGAAACCAGGATGGAAAGGAGATGGACCAAGTACCGACTGTTGAAATCAAAGCGGATGCCAATGTTGAGTCAAGGGAAGAATCCGTAGCGGCGTTGAACGGAACATACATCTCGGTTGCTCGAGTGTTAACAACCGAGGGAAATGAAGCAACGGAGGATACGAGAAATGATTTCTACGAACACCAAGCTAACAACATTGGCTTGGACGACTACGCGAAGGAGCTGGCATTCCTGCCGGATCTGACCGAAGAGATCAACACGACAATTGACTACACTGCGCCTAATGTTGCTGATCCTGAGCTGTCGACTGAACGCCGAGAACGTCTGGTTGCGACGCTAAAGAACCACGAGCACATCCTGATTGCTAGTGGTAACGCACTGCCGCCGCCAGCCTACGGAGCGGTATGCGATATCGACACACAGGGGCACGCCCCAATTAAACAGCGTGCCCGACGCGTGCCGCTGCGATTTCTCGGCAAGCTGTACGAGCTGCTGCGCGCTTTATTGCGTGCAGGACTGATCGTCTTTTCAGACAGTCCATGGGCATCCCGATCGTGATTGTGATGAAAAAGAACGGGCTGGACATCCGGCTCTGCATTGATTTCAAGATGGTGAATGCTATCACCGCGATCATGGAATATGCAATGCCGCTAGTCGACGACCTGTTAACAGATCTCGAGCGCTACCTATGGTTCTGCTCGCTGGATGCAGCAAGCGGCTTCTGGGCGGTCATGATGACCTTGCGAGCACGTAAAGTATCGGCGTTCGTCTGCGCACTAGGACATTTTGAGTGGTTACGCATGCCCTTCGGGCTAAAGAACGCGCCGATGATCTATCAGCGTATGATTGACAACGCACTCTGGGGGTTCGTTCAGCCTAAAGGAGGTTGGTTTGAATACCCGGAGAAGATGCGTTTAGCTGAAGAACAGGCCAAGGAACGTCGTGGGCCAAGCGCCGAGGGTTCGTTTCAAACGAAGCTCGCGGCAGACCGCGAAGCACCGGTAGAGACCGACCCTGTACTAAACTCGTCAACAGCCCCGTCGCTGACATGTTTACGAACGGGGAGCCAGACGAATCATCGCTGGTACCTGTATTTGGTCGACGGTCGTTTGTGGATGACATTTGCTTCGGTGGCGAGGATTTCGACAGCTGCCTGGCGACGCTGGACCGATTGCTGGCCAGGTTTGCACAGTGTCGGATCAGCATTAGCTTCACCAAGAGCATCTTCTGCCAACCCAATGTGGACTTTCTGTCGCATAAAATTTCGCCAGAAGGTATCAGAGCTGACCCCAAGAAGCTTGCGGCCATCACCGAGCTTTCGTTTCCAACGAGTAAAGACGGGCATGCAGTCGTTTCTTGTAGCGGTTAATTACTACAGCCCGCTGCATTCAAGACTTCGCGGTCTACGGTGCGGCGCTGTACCAGCTCAAGGATGAAGACTTTGTCGTTGAAGGTGGCCTTTCTGTGGCACGTCGTTCCTTCAAAAAATTGAAGACGAGTGTTTCACATTCACCCATCCTCAGGCACTTCGATCGGTCGAAAGAAGTTCACGTCATGCTCTTTGCGAATGAATGGGCGTTGAGCACTACGCTAATGCAAGAACATGAAGGCAAGTTACACCCCGTACGGTTCCTCGGTCGGGTGCTCAAGGAGGCCGAGATGAACTACCATCCTGCTGAGAAGGAAGTTTTGGCGTTACTTCTGCTGTTGAAGATCTGTTACGTCCAGCTGGCAGGAAAGACGCTACATGTCTATACACGATTCTCGACGTTAGAGTGGGTGCATAAGTCGAAGTCTCTCTTCGGACGCGCGGTCCAGTTCGCAGTGCTGCTATCGCAGTGGCACCTTAAGGTGCAGCGCGTGAAGGAGAAGGATGTCGCCTTTGCGCAGCTACTGCAGTCAAGCATCACGAGCTTCGTTGACCTGGAGGACTCGCTCGCGCCGGTGGCGCCTCCGAACAAGGGTTCCCCGACTATTCGAATGGACCCCGCGTTGCTGTACGCCAGGCTTTCCCGTAATTACAGCGGATTCGTCATGTCTTTTGACGGATCAGCGAAGACACAGAAGTACGGTGGCTACGGGAGTTGTTCATGGGTGCTGTGGAGCCTTCCTGAGTGGAAGGTAGTGATTGCTGCAAACGCTTACCTCTCGGCTACCACGGTGAATGAGGCAGAGTATAAAGGTATGATCAACGGTGTCAAGGCTGCTATTGCGCACGGTGCCGAGGATTTAGTCATCGTTGGTGACTCAAGGCTCGCGATTCAACAATCACTAGGGGTGATCGCATGCAGGAAGGAAACTTTGCTAGCGCTGCTGAATACTCACAAGGAACTCACGGCCAAGCTTCGATCAGTTAAATATCTTCACGTTGTACGAGAATACAACGCGGCCGCGGATTCGTTAGCCACTGAAGCGCTGGAATCGAAGGTCAGTCGGGTAATCTTGGCTAAAACTCGCAAGTCGGAATTGGCATCGGTGAACCGCATCCAGGAAATGATCTACGAGCCGGATGAAGACTCGGTAGATGTTTCATCACGCGGAGCAGAGCGTCAAGTACATGTACTGTCAGGCAGCGAATCTTCAAAGTGGAAAACTTTCGAAAATTTCGTGGTTGATTACAGTTCACCAAAGTGCGATTATGGTAATATGGCAGTGATGACTCGGCGACAGACGAAAGCCAAGAAGCGCGTCAGGTTTGCAGATGAACACTCGGAGGATGTCTCAAAAGCTCAAGTACAGCATGAAGAACGACGAGAGACGTCCACCGAAGATTCATTCGGCGAAGATTTGCCAGACCATCCTCACAAGACTGTACCAACGGCATTTCCCATTGCGG
>NW_003306850.1:0-3694 GCF_000142945.1 Phytophthora infestans T30-4
TTCCCTCTTCCTTTCGCGGGGGAGTGGGAGAGGAGTTCCTCCCCCACCGCGTGTTTTTTCATCCCCTCCTCCCCCCCACCCCTTCACCTCTTTGGTCTTGGATCAGGCTTGTGACAATTTTACTTATCTCCTTCTCCTCACATGACCACCCATTAGACAAACACTTGGGTTCGCTGCCCCTCCCCTCTCCCCGCGGATAAAAAACGGCCTCCCCCCCCCCCCTCCCCCCCTTACCGGATAGATGGGGTCCGTGTTACAGCCCTTTTCCGCCAAGGTCTTTTCTCAGAAATAAGAGAATTGGCCCTGACGCGAGTCACTATCCGAATTCAGTGACAATTTCTACCTCCTTCGAGACGATTTGGGTTGTTTGGTTCTGGTACAGGTTGCCTGTGGTGGATTAGCCTTGACGAGCAGCACCCCGTATGGAATGACGATGGATCTGGTATGAGCGATGTACGAGAAGGCAAGATCCACCAAGACTTATCTCGGATCCACCCTTACCTGGATCCACTTTGATGGATATGGGATATACTATATAAGAGTGGATCGAGTGTGGATCCTATGAAGGGATGATGGTAGGTGCCCTCTGAAGGTGGATCTAGTAACCACGGCTAACAAGAAGTCAGGATCCACCGCGAGGTGCCCCGAATCCCATACTTCCGAGTTCGGATCCAAGGAGGGAAGATCCCGCATAGAAGGACCTGGATCCAGGGTACAGGGATGAGGGATGCAGTGGATCTCGAACTTTCGTGGGACAATGGAGATCACAGACGGTTGCAAGATGATGTTGGATGATTGGAGAGCTCGGATCCACGGCGAGTGTACAATTACAGTGAAGTGGATCCAAGCGACCTGGATCCGGATGAGTGTACCCATAATAGGGTGACCATAATGATTACGTCATGGATCCGGTGGATCTGAAGATAACACAGCTGGGATGATGGGTCAAGGGAAGAAGGGACATGCAGCCGAGCCTGGTAAGGGATTTAGCAGATGAAAGACGTAGAAGGTAGAAATCCAGGCAGGTATAGGCTAAAATATCAATCCAGACTTCTATTTGCACGATAACACGCAAGTGCCTTCCTGCCCTCAAGAACCGGAACTACATTGGCCGTACGAGCTAGGAGAAGGTTGGGAATTGCGAATCTAGTGTTGGTAGTGATAACTGGATAATACATTGGCCAGATCCTACAACCTAGTGAGCTTTTCCTTTACTTGTGCAGATCCGACAGGTTAACCGAATTTACTACTTGGTCGGTTACACCCTAGAAGTTCTCAACTCTCAAGATCCCGTCACAGGAGGCGGCAAGTACGACGCAAACGAACTACTAAGGCAAGGGAACACACCCGCAAGGCAACCCTACGGCCAGATCCACGATCTAGGCCCCGGATCCATAAGCTCGAATATTCGCTTAGGATTCGGAACCATCCACGGACGCAGAGTGAAGATTTTCCACTGCTGCTCCACCCCATCCCCACGTCTCGCCAAGACACTCAAGCTTCACCACTTGAACTCTCCGGAAGTTACTTAGAGAGCAAGATCCCGCCCTACCGACGGGTACACAAGGTGCGGAAAGTTCAGCAGAACACGGATCATCGGGGGGCCCCCTCCGTTAGTCGGTGTCTGGGCGCAGTTGGTAAGTTGGATCTGGCAATCTCGCCGATTTTGCTGATACCGCTACACGACACTCGCGGCCAAGACTCCCAGGATCTCGTCTTCCCCTTTCGAACATTTCACAATCTCCAGTGTCCAAGGCGACAGTAAAGCTGCCCACTGTCCCAAACGTCCTTGTAATCCGGCCGACTTGAACAGCCAGGCTAGCGTAGAGTGTCGAGTCAGGATCCGGATGGATCTTCCCACTAGCAGGTTGTAATTCAGATCCAACACGCGCAGGGGCGCGAGTATCTCTTTCCCCACCGCTCCGTAGTTCAGTTCATTTGGCTTCAGGGTCCGGCTGACGAAGGTGACTGGATGACAGATCCCTTCATGTTCTTGTACCAAAGCTGCTGAGACTGCCCAGTCGCTGGCATAAACTATTACCGTAGGTTGACGTTCTGGATCGAAATGACGGAGGATAGGCGTGGTCGCGATCCTGTTCCTCAGTTCCACGAATGCGTGTTGAGCTCGGATCCACCGAGATTCTGCCTTTTCCATGTTCTGATCCGTCGTCTCTACCCAGACTGGATCATCTCTCCGTTGGTCCCGGGGTGGATCCAGCTCCTGTTTCAGGTCCTCTTCTGGCGTCGTACCACTTGGATTCCTTCGTGGATCCGACATCTCCCGGGCCAGAGCTTGTTGGATTTTGTTCCGGACAGCTGGAGTGGTCATCGCAGCAAAATCTACCTCTCTCAATTCATATAGTACCGCAGCAAACAGTGCGTAATCCTCGATGAACCGACTGTAGTAGTTCAAACTGCCCAAGAAGGATTGTATCGCCCGTAACGACTGCGGGAAGGGCAAATTGGCTAACGAAGACAGGTCCTTAAGATTCGCCCTCCCAATCCCTCCTTGGAACTCGATGGCCTAAGTAATCCACCTTGCGTTATCCCCCAATAGCTCTTTACCACACTGATAGAGAGATTCCACTTAGTACACGCCTCCAGTAGGGATGTCACTCTTTCGCACAACTGATCCCACGATTTCGCCGGGATTAGAATGTCGTCGATGTAAGATCTGCGTCCTAACACGGACGGGGTTCCAGGATCCCCTGGCTCTCCTGCCTCAAATGGATCTACTTCCGTATGATCTTCCCCGGATCCACCATTTTTGGGTTCCGGTATTCGGGTGAATCCATAGAGAGCGTTATCGATTAGACGTTGGTGGATCTGGGGTGCGTTCTTCAATCCAAACGGCATCCGGGTCCACTCGAACAGGCCAAACGGTGTATTGAATGCGGATATTGCGCGAGCTCGATCCGTCATAGTAACCACCCAAAAACCGCTGGCCATGTCTAGAGAGCGGTACCAGAGTACTTTATCCAGATCTACCAACAGCTCATTGATTAGAGGCATCGGATACACCATCAATCGAGTCAGGCTGTTAACCAGCCGGTAATCAATGCACAGACGTATATCCACCCCGTTCTTCTTGATGATGATTACCACTGGGGATGCCCACGGGGACGTTGAGAAGCTGATGATCTTGGCTTGCAGCAGGCCCTTAATCAGATCCGATAGTTTTTCTCGGAACTGAGGTGCCACCTTCCGCACCCTTTGAGCGATCGGTTTCGCGTCGCCGACATCGATGTCACATTTGACTCCGCGGGCGGCGGGCGGTAACGCATTACCTTTACCAATCAGCAGATGTCGGCTTTCCCAGATCTTCTGACGTAGACGATCCACTTCAGCAGGTTCATTCGCCCCTGGATCCACTTGGATATCATCAATCGTGACCTCCTCTGTGGTCAGTGGTACCTCCGGGATCACCGCCATGCCTTCTCCAAGATCCTCGGCGTGTAGATCCCCGCCTTCACGGTAGCAGACTTGTTCATCTTCAGTCTTTGTCGGATCCACCATTGGATCCAGGCACCGCGACTCACCTTTAACCGCCACCCCTTCTGTCTTCGTGGGGTCGGGTATCCTGGTACTGGGGAAGCCACCTTTTGGATCGACTTGATCCTCTGGTGGGTTTACCCACGATGGTTCCTGTTTAGCTGGTGCGGCCACTCTCGACAAGGATCCAGACACTTTGCCC
>NW_003306851.1:0-3701 GCF_000142945.1 Phytophthora infestans T30-4
GCTCCGTTCTTCTGGGCGCAAGCTTAAAGTCCACAGGTTCTGGGATTCCCCAGTTCTCTGCGTGATACACTGGGATTCATTTATTGCAGACGTTTTGGAAGATGAGGATGTGGGCGACCAGGGGAGACCTTTTTTCGACCTCCCCGACGCAGACGAGCTTGAAGAAGTACCTGCGGCGGTCGATCGCGCGAAACACCGCCCAGAAGAAGGGCGGCGGTCGGTCCGGCAAGTATCGCCCAAAAGGCTCCCGACGCTTACGGCCTCAGCTCGACGTGTCCACCAAGTCACGGCGCCCGACTCAGGAACTGAGTCAGGATCCGACGGCTCGGACTCCGACCCTGAAGATTACCGTCGAGTCTGTCTCACTGCGTCCAACGATCGAACGGCGAAGACAGGAGACAACTCTCGACCGGGGGATACCGTACCCGGGGACCGTGGGATGTACAGATCCCGAGATCTCATGGACGGGGCAGCACAAGTCAGGTGTTCGCAGTGCGGATCCCGGAAGCACACTGAATCTGGATGCTGGAAACATCTGGTCTGTGAGAAGTGTGGCAAGAAAGGTCATCCCGGGGATCATTGCTTCTACGTGTGTCGCGGGTGTGGCGAGATTCACGACGTCGGCAAGTGCCCGATGGAAGAATTCTACAACCAGATCCGCCAATGGTTTGATCCAGCCAAGCACCGAGGGATGTTGCCGGAAGTGGCAGAGAAGATGTTAAACTAGGACGCTCGCCGGGTTTGAATCCGGTACGAGCCGAGCGTTCTAGGTACTGCATTTATGAACAAGACATCGCTAGATCCAGGTAGCAGGACCCTAGATCCAGTCGATAATACACGTGATCTACATGAAGTGTCAGTTGCCAGGGTCTCTAGTTTGCGCCAAGTGGACGAGTTTTCCAGATCCAAAGTCTCTTCAACCCTGGATCTACAAAGAGGAGAGGCACGTGGTTACTGGGAGAAACGCCAACATGGTCGATGGTTTGAGCCTACCAAGGGTGAGGTCACTGCAGATCCACCTAAGGTCTGTCTGGTCACTGGATCCTGTGGATCTGAGGATGTTGGATCCATGGATCTGCTAACAGGGGAGTCCCGTGGATACTGGAAGTACCATGCCCCAGGAAAGTGGTTCAGACAAGCCAAGGTAGGGGGCAAGATCAACAATGAAAAAACAATCCTACTTCTAGATAGTGGTGCCGAGGTGTCTATACTGGATACCGCCTTTGCTCGTAAGGTTGGGTGCCAAGTGGATGGGAGTCGGATCCAAGATTGTGTTGGGATTGGTGAAGGCGTATACCGTACGAACGGGAGAACGCGAATCAAGATCACGCTGGCAGGTTGTTTGGTGTATTGGTTTGACATTTGGGTCGGGGATCTCGCTGGTCAAGATGCCATCCTTGGGATGGATTTCATGGTACCAGCCGGAGTGAGGTTGGATCTGGCGGATGGGACACTTTGTTTCCCTGACGAGATGCGGATCCAGCTCAGCGGACGGCGGCCTTTGTATGGAGCAAAGATGAGGATCATAAGGGCGGATAAGACAACCTGGATCGAGCCCGGGGAAACTTGGGAGCTGCCAGACCGGTTAAAGTGGGTGGAACATGAGAAACTGTGGGTCACTCGGGGCGAGAAATGGGTACCTACCGTAATCCAGGGGCCAGGTCGATCACAATACCTCCTGGTCACGAACGTCAGCGATAAGAGACTATTACTGGACCATTATGAGGAGATCGGGCGATGGTTAGCGAAGGACGGTATCCCTAGGCGACCTGGATATGTGTCAGTGGGATCCCGCCGCTACAAAGAATGGCAGAATCTGGTGTACGAGGCGACTACCGAGATCGAGTCCCTCGGAGAGGTGGAGCTCTCGGCGGAGCCAACTGGTCCCTTGGTGGATCGGCCTTCATATCCAACTCCGCGAAAGCTCCTGCAGAGGGATCGACGGGTTGAGATCCAAGCAATGGAGGTTGGATCCAGGACGGGGAACGATCCCCAGAGTCGGCCTTTAGATAACGCAGGGTCGGTGGAGGAAGGAATGCAGAGGGCTAAAGCCGAACAGCCGGATCCCGCTGATCCACAAGTGGATCCAAGCTTTCCATTGGATAAAGTGCCTGGATCCCTATCGAGAGTGGCAACACTAGTCAAACCAGAACCGTCGGGTTTTAACTCGTTAGAGGACCGACTAGATCCAACTGGTGGTTTCCCTGATACCAGGGTACCTGATCCCCCGAAGACAGAAGGACTGCCAGGCGAGAGAGGGCCGCGGTGTTTGGATCCAATGGTGGATCCTACGAAGACGGAAGATGAGCAAGTCTGTTACCATGAAGGCGGGGATCTACACGCCGAGGATCTGGGAGAAGGCATGGCGGTGATCCCGGAGGTACCACTGACCACAGAGGAGGTCACGATTGATGATATCCAAGTGGATCCAGGGGCGAATGAACCTGCTGAAGTGGATCGTCTGCGTCAGAAAATCTGGGAAAGCCGATGTAACGGGGTTACATGGTGTGGAGCACACAGGGGTACGAAGTACCCGGAGAGTTAACAAACTCTCAGTACATAAGTTGGAGAGTTAACAAGGTCTCTCAGTACGTTGGCTGAAAGCCACACGTTATGCATTTGATTAGGTTTAACTATGCTAGATAGTTAAAGAGATACATTTACCCCTAGGCGGCTTGGCCGCAATAATAGTAAATAAAACACTTCTGGTTTTGAAGCATAAAAGTTAAGGTGTTAACTTTGAGCCCTGGTCTTGGGCTGTAAGTGTCCTTTGGATAAGGAACTTAGTATTAGTGACTCTTTGAGTCGAACGTCTTCCTCTGACGCTAAAGCTACGGCAGCCCCGCTGCACTTGGTAGCACTTGTAGTCAATCCCGCTCCTGAGTCGATTGACTATCTCCTCTGCGAGGTTGGAACACCCCGTGTTCGCGAATTTGCCCCCGGCGCAGCAGGACGCGCTTACTAAGCTTATGTCCTTGCTTGGCCCTGAGGGCGTGGCTCATCTTGCATCGCAAGGTCCAGAGGCGGTCACTGCCAGGCTGGAATCGTTCTCCCGCTACGAGAACGCGCTCTTGGAGCATGTCCAAGAGAAGATGAGCGCCGCAACGGCGGCGGCGTCGATGACGCGTGAAGAGTCTATGAGACTGAAACCGCTCATGGTGAGCGTAAAAACCTTCGAGGGGAAGGATAAAGAGAATCTCCTTCTCTGGACCCGTGAGGTCGAGATGGCCATGGGATCGGCCCTGCTCCAGTCTGAGCATCAGCGCGTGGCGCTGGCTATCTCCAGGCTTGGAGGTCGCGCTCGCGAATGGGCACTCTCGTGCGGCACGTCTGTTGACGCTGCATTTCCCACTTGGGACCAGCTGAAGCAACAGCTTTCGCGCGTGTTCGCGCCGCCTAATCAGGCGTACCGTATCCGGTCAAAGTTCCTTGCTACCCGCCAGGGTAAGAAGGATTTATTGGACTATGTCCAAGAGTTGAGAACTCTTATCGCCGGAATGGCGGCGGACCCTCTTCCGGAGCTGGTCAGCGTGACCGTGTTCATGGAGGGACTTCGTGTGAGCGCAGCTCGAACAGAAGTGTTCCTTGTACACCCTAACGCTTTCGAAGAGGCGGTGGATGTGGCATTGAATGCCGAGCACGACTTCATTTTATAACGACCCCCATTAGTCCGCCAAATCGCAAGATCTTCCACCCGGTTT
>NW_003306852.1:0-3705 GCF_000142945.1 Phytophthora infestans T30-4
GGATCCAGGAGTACTCGCGGTTGGATCTTGACTCCTCGTTAGCCGTGGCTACTAGATCCACCTTCGGATGGCACCTACCACCATTCCTTCATCGGATCCACACTCGATCCACTGGTACATAGTATATCCCATATCCATTTAAGTGAATCCAGGTAAGGGTGGATCCGAGATAAGTCTTGGTGGATCTTGCCTTTCCGTACATCGCTCATACCAGATCCATCGTCATTCCATACGGGGTGCCGCTCGTCATGGCTAATCCACCACAGGCAACTTGCACCCGTGCCAAACAATTGAAATTGTCACTGATTCGGGATAGTGACCCCGCGTCAGGCCCATTCTCTTATTTCTGAGAAAGCACTTCACCACAACACCACCAGGCTCTGCAAGGACTCCATCCCGAAGATGTCTGCTATCTCCCGAACCGACTCGAACTGAGAGTCGTTCATATGGGAGAAGTCGTTCCTATCCATGGCAACGAACTTCGGAGAGGTTCAGGTAGTCTACCCGCGGTGGCGTGGATTGACTACTAGTGCTACCAAGTGTGACGGGGTCACACAGCACCTTGCGCTAGAGGAAGTTATCTTCCGAGAGTATACAAACTCTTAGTGAACGGCAGTTCACAGGTCCCCTTTTTATTTAAAGAGAGCGAAGTAACCTAAATAAGGTAGATTGTAAACTGGGTATATTTATAGGTAGGTTAAGTTTGGGTTTAATACAAACTATAAGTTACCTATAGAAATGCAATGTCGTTTAACCAATGGTTGGCTTTGAACGACCTTGGTACCCTGTACCAAATATCCCGGCGTATGACGTGTCATACACCTGAAGTGTGAAGTGTCACACTTCATGTAACCAGGGTACACTTAGGGCTACGCTCCCCGTTACAGGGATCCGCCCCTCCTTGGATCCGAACTCAGAAGTATGGGATCCGGGACCCCTCGTGGTGGATCTTGACTTTCTCATTAGTCGTGGCTACTAGATCCATCTTCAGATGACACCTACCACCATTCCTTCATAGGATCCACACTCGATCCACCGTTACATAGTATATCCCATATCCACCTAAGTGAACCCAGGTAAGGGCGTATCCGAGATATTCCTTGGTGGATCTTGCCTTCCCGTACATCACTCATACCAGATCCATCGTCGTCTCATACGGAGTGCTGCTCGTCATGGCAATTCCACCTCAGGCAACTTGCATCCGCGCCGGGCGATCCGAAATCCTCTCTAATCACTGGAAGTGTTCATGAGATTTGCGATATAGTGGAACCCTTTGCTGGGGACACATTTCTTATATTTTTTGAGAAAGGCCACTCCACCACCAGTGCTACATAGTGGTTTCTGCTTCGCTGGATGCAGCAAGCGGTTTCTGGGCGGTCATGATGACCTTGCGAGCACGTAAAGTGTCGGCGTTTGTCTGCGCACTCGGACATTTCGAAAGGTTTGGTCCACGGTCGTTTGTGGATGATATTTGCTTCGGTGGCGAGGATTTCGACAGCTGCCTGGCGACGCTGGACCGATTGCTGGCAAGATTTGCACAGTGTCGGATCAGCATTAGCTTCTCCAAGAGCATCTTCTGCCAACCCAAGGTGTACTTTTTGTCGCATAAAATTTCGCCAGAAGATATCAGAGCTGATCCAAAGAAGCTTGCGGCCATCGCCGAGCTTTCGTTTCCAACAAGTAAGAAGGGGATGCAGTCATTTCTTGGAGCGGTTAACTCCTACAGCCGCTTCATTTAGACTTCGCAGTCTACCGTGCGGCGCTGTACAGCTTAGGATGCAGACTTTGCCGTTGAGGTGGTCTTTCTGTGGCACGTCGTTACTTCGAAAGATGAAGACGAGTTTTTCACATCACCATCCTAAGCACTTCGACGGTCGAAGGAGTTCATGTCATGCTCTTTGCGAATGATGGCGTTGAGCACTACGCTAATGCAAGACATGAAGCAGTTACACCCCGTACGGTTCCTCGGTCGTGTGCTCAGAGTCCGAGATGACTACCATCCTGCGAGAAGAGTTTTGGCGTTACTTCTGCTGATGAGATCTGTTACGTCCAGCTGGCAGGAAGACGCTACATGTCTATACACGATTCTCGACGTTAGAGTGGGTGCATAAGTCGAAGTCTCTCTTCGGACGCGCGGTCCAGTTCGCAGTGCTGCTATCGCAGTGGCACCTTAAGGTACAGCGCGTGAAAGAGAAGGATGTCGCCTTTGCGCAGCTACTGCAGTCAAGCATCACGAGCTTCGTTGACCTGGAAGACTCGCTCGCGCCGGTGGCGCCTCCAAACAAGGGTTCCCCGACTATTCGAATGGACCCCGCCTTGCTGTACGCCAGGCTTTCCCGTAATTACAGCGGATTCGTCATGTCTTTTGACGGATCAGCGAAGACAGAGAAGTACGGTGGCTACGGGAGTTGTTCATGGGTGCTGTGGAGCCTTCCTGAGTGGAAGGTAGTGATTGCTGCAAACGCTTACCTCTCGGCTACCACGGTGAATGAGGCAGAGTATAAAGGTATGATCAACGGTGTCAAGGCTGCTATTGCGCACGGTGCCGAGGATTTAGTCATCGCTGGGGACTCAAGGCTCGCGATTCAACAATCACTTGGGGTGATCGCATGCAGGAAGGAAACTTTGCTAGCGCTGCTGAATACTCACAAGGAACTCACGGCCAAGCTTCGATCAGTTAAATATCTTAACGTTGTACGAGAATACAACGCGGCCGCGGATTCGTTAGCCACTGAAGCGCTGGAATCGAAGGTCAGTCGGGTAATCTTGGCTGAAACTCGCAAGTCGGAATTGGCATCGCTGAACCGCATCCAGGAAATGATCTACGAGCCGGATGAAGACTCGGTAGATGTTTCGTCACGAGGAGCAGAGCGTCAAGTACATGTACTGTCAGGCAGCGAGTCTTCAAAGTGGAAAACTTTCGAAAATTTCGTGGTTGATTACAGCTCACCAAAGTGCGATTATGGTAATATAGCAGTGATGACTCGGCGACAGACGAAAGCCAAGAAACGCGTCAGGTTTGCAGATGAACACTCGGAGGATGTCTCAAAAGCTCAAGAACAGCATGAAGAACGACGAGAGACGTCCACCAAAGATTCATTCGGCGAAGATTTGCCAGACCATCCTCACAAGACTGTACCATCGGCATTTCCCGATGCGGAAGATGTTGATCCGGTAGCGATACAGCGGGAACGACGCAGACGGATACTGGTGGCACAAGACGAGGAGCAGAAGTGGTTTAACATCAAGAAGGTGCTTCAGGGCCAAGCAGAAGAGCTGAGTTACAAAGAAGCTCGAGATGCCTGGAAGTATGCTGACCGGTTCGTGTTATCAGAAGACGGCGTGCTTCACTATCTTGGATTGAATCGTCGGTACGACCACGGTTGGCAAGAGGAGACCAAGCTGCGGCTTGTGGTACCGACAACGATGATTCAAGAGGTCTTGCAGAACTGTCACGACTCGCTGGAAGGAGGACATCAAGGTGTGGTGATAACGTTCCACCGCGTTAAGTCCGATTATTATTGGATCGGCTTGTACGCTGACGTAGAGAAGCATGTGAAGTCATGTCCAGATTGCAGCTCGAGTAAAAGCCGTCCACACGCTATCGTGGATACTCACCTGGTAACGTGCTAGCCGAACGACCCTTTCCAGAACGTCTCGATGGAGTGTTGTGATCCCCCTTACGGAAATTCTCGAAGGGGGCAA
>NW_003306853.1:0-3705 GCF_000142945.1 Phytophthora infestans T30-4
ATTCCCAGAGACATTGACTTGGCCAGCAGCACAGGTTTCAACCAGAGTCGCGGCCTCCCGGCTTTGAATCGCAGTGCGTTCGAGCACAATCTGAACCAAAGTGGCTTCGACCAGAGTTTCAACCGAAGTGGCTTCGATCGAAGTCTCAACCGCAGTGGCTTTGAGCGAAGTCTTCGCGTTGATAATGTTCAGGTCTCGGCCATTCCGATCCTCGGACGAGTGGACAACCCGCTCATGAGCTCTGTAGTGATCATGAATGGAGGGGACTCTGCCGTCCACAGTCCGACGTGGAGAAAGCGCGAAGGCGGTGATGGTGACGACGAGTCCGCCCTGCCATTTTTTTACGAGCCTTTGCACAACGATGTTATCAAAACATGCCTGGAAAAACACAGTGATGCCATATTTGGAAAAATGGCAAATTGAAAGTGGGGCCAAGAAGCTATTTCCCATCGAAATTCTAAAATAGTGGATTGACGAGCCTGCTCAGTCCGATGGCACAAGCTATGGATTTCTGATGTTAGGAATAGCTTACGCTTTCTTGCACAAAGCCCATAGGTTTGAGCGTCATCGTATCACGGAGGCCTACGTACGAGTGATGCGGTTGAGATTGGCGTGATTGCTGCTGTGTACAACGAATCCTGCCGTACGGAATGAAGAGGAGTTTGAAAAAATGCAGAAAACAGATGAAGAAGTTACTAAGCTCACACGACAATGATCATGCGTTTCAATGTTCGAGGTACTGCTTCACACAAAGAGATTGCTCATTACTATAAAAAATAAAAATATAAAAGTTAAAAGTTTTGGTTGAGAAGAGTTTACCAACATCGAATTCAGCATCCAGTTCACTGAGCAGGAGGGTAATTCATAAAAAAAATAATAACACGCCCCAGCACCATCCCATACAACGACGGAAAATCTCTCGGAGTTGGAACCTCTCCGATGCTTGCACTCAGCTCATTGACAATGTAACGGGGTACAATCCAGTGTGACCCATGTTACAAAAAGAGTGACCCGGTACTCTTGTGGACACCTGGTACACGGTATTAGGTGCTCTCGGAACCAGTCAGTGCATGACTACTTAGCTCCACTATAGGTAACCTCTAGTTTGTATGAGACCCAAGCTTATCTTACTTATAAATACATCAATCTTAAATCTACTTTTCTAAGTAGCAAACCGTTCCCTTTGAGGCCGGGAACACGTGGACTAACGTTCACTCGGGTAGTTAATACCCTTAAGCACTTCCTCTGTGCAAGGTGCTGTGTGACCCCGTCACACTTGGTAGCACTAGTAGTCAATCCAACACCATCGCGGGTAGATTGAGCTACCTGAATCCTCTGTGCGCCCAACGTTTGAGCCAAGATGGACCGAAGCGAGTTTCCTCGCTTGAACGACTCACAGTACGAGTCTGTTCTGAAGATGGGAGGCATCTTTGGACAAGATGTCCTTCGCAGCTTGGCGGCGGTGACGCCTGCCGAGCAACAAGAGCGAGTGACCGCGTTTGAGACCTACGAGCGTGGTCTCATCGCTCACGTTCGCGGGAGCTTGAAGGCCACGATGGCCGTTTGTTTGAGGGGAAGGAAGGAGAGAGCCTTCACTTCTGGGTCCGTGAGGTGAAGATCGCAATGAAGGCGGGTCTCATCTCGGACGAGCCAGTTCGGGTGGCGTTTGCCCTGGCCAACCTTGGTGGCCGTGCCAAGCACTGGGCATACACCAGGGAGACGATATCTCCTGGATGCTTTGCATCCTGGGCTCAGCTGTGTGAGCAGCTTCGATCCGCGTTCCTACCGGCGAGCAACGAGTTCTGCCAGCGCTCACGCTTTCTCGCGTGTAAGCAAGGTAAACGTAAGCTGCAGGAGTACGCGCAAGAGATGCGCACGTTGGTGGCATCTCTGGCAGGGAATCCTCTGCCTGAAGACGTTAAGACAACAGTCTTCATGGACGGCCTGAAGGTCGGTCCTGCTCGCACCCAGCTATTCCGGGTGCAAGCGACAACTATGGAGGAGGCGATTCGAATCGCCCTCCAAGAAGAGTACAGCCACAAGCAGGCTGGTACTCTTCGGGAAGAGGATCATCGCCGCGATGAGAATGGCGTTCCTCGGGAGGCGGAGCATCGCAGCAATGACGCTGTTGCTCCTGCTGTCACGCAGCCCGTTGATACCGGTGCGTACAGCGAGCCCGAGCCCATGGACTTAAGCTCAGCCGAGAGGTTGGTCCGCTGTTATGGATGCGGCGGACACGGACACTACCAGCGTGTGTGTCCCTCGCTCGTCCTCGGGAAGAAGACAGCCCGTGGACCCCAAGTCCGGTGGCGCAGGCCACGGCCAGGTGGACGAAGACTCCCCGGCCACCAGTAGAGGCGGTATGCCCTACTAATGATCGCTAAGCGTTCGTGATGGGTGTGCAGGTTGTGCGCACCACGGGACTTAGCCCAGAGAGACGTGGTTCTCTCAAACCGGTGAAGGGAAGTGATGGGCTGCTGGTAGTACACTCGGTGTACGGGGGTACGGTACCCCTTGAACGTTTGATTAGTTTTGGGGCGTTGATACGCCGCCGGGACGTCGCTTGGCATAACGACATTCGACTGCACTCTACGTCAGAGTGGCGGTCATGGGCTGGTCCTTGATGGACTAGCCTTTGGTACGGTGAAGGAAGTACCAATGGTCCTCAACGGACCTGAACGTTTCGGCTCGATGAACTCGCGCACCGCGGTGTCGCTCGCAGCTCTCGCCATGAACAACATGGCTGTGCCGAACATAAGGCACAGCCCGGACTTTGGTGTGGCAAGGCTGAGAAGGGCCTACCAGTCCAGGTCTATAACGGAGCATTGGTGAGTCATGTTCCCACCTCCGTCATGACTGGGGCGTCTGATACAGACCGCCAGGACGCAGAAGCGTCACGGAGCTGTCAACGCGCTGACAGCTCTGCGTACAGCAAGGCCATGCTCCGCTGCGGCAATACCACGGGCGTGGGTCTTTGCCCGGCGTGTGGACCTGCTACACCAGCAGCGTCCAACGCCGAAAGGTCGTCGCGCCGTACGGGCTTCGACAGTGGTTATGCCTTTAAGCGCTAACCAGGTGGGTAACTTAGGACCACACGGTCGCCCAGACCCTAACTGAAGAGGAAGGCGCTGAATGCGCTTCCTGTGTGGATAACACAGTACCACACACGGTCGCCCAGACCTTAACTGAAGAGGAAGGCGCTGAATGCGCTTCCTGTGTGGGTAACACAGTACCACACGCAGTCGCCCAGACTATAACTGAAGAGGAAGGCATTGTCCATGCTTCCTGTGTGGGTAACACGGACCCGTTAGCGAGGCTTCTGGGGGAGGTGGAAAGCGTCTCGGGGCTTGCCTGCTTCTCAAAGAAACGATATGACAACTTTTATCAATCTACCAAAGGCGTCGACCAAAAAAGGGCTCTGGAGCGTCGGGGCTAAGGCCGTATCTACCTTCTACGGACGCATTACGGACACGATAGGTACGGAACCGTTAGCGAGGCTACATGGGGAGGTGGAAAGCGTTTCGGGGCTTACCTGCTTCTCAAATCAACGATATGACAACTTTCATCAATCTACCAGGGGCGTCGGCCAAAAAACGGCTCTGGAGCGTCGGGGCTAAGGCCGTATCTACCTTTTACGGACGCATTACGGACGCTATGCGTACGGACCCGTTGGTGAAGCTACATAAGAACGTGGAAAGCGTCTTG
>NW_003306854.1:0-3705 GCF_000142945.1 Phytophthora infestans T30-4
CCACTATCACGTATCCGGTAAGCAGATCCACCCAAATCAACAACTCTGTGTTTCCTTTGAACGACTTGGGCAACGAGGGGATATGATCCATGGCTATGATTTGGAAAGCGTAAGTCGCTTGGACATTCCCAGGTGACTCCCCTTCGATTGTGGGCCTGCCCTTGCCTGTCTCACAATCCACACATTCATCGACATATCGTTGCACACTCTTGAATAGTCCCCTCCAGTGGAAACATTCCCGGATCCGTTGGTAGGTCCGACCAATACCCTGATGTCCACCTTCTAAGCTAGCGTGATAGTGGTGTAGGACATCCTGTTGTAAGGTTTCCGGTATCACTCATCTCTCATCAACTCATCCCAATCTTCGTTGACTCTCTTTCGCTGGGGGGGGGGGAAACAATAGAAGAGACAGTCCATTCAGATCTCACTGCGGTAATCTCTTAGCGATATATATCGTTAGGAATGGGCATCCTCCCGCACTCCAGTCTCCTAACACTCCCCAATCAGATAACTCTCTTAGTCCCAAGATCACGCTTTCTCGTTCTGTGCTTTGAGGATCCGCTCAATGCGGACTCTCTTCACAAATGTTTCCTCGAGAATCTGGGGGCTGGATCCAATCCTTCCTCTGGACCTAGTGACAGCCATCACCTGGACTGTCCTTTTTCCGGATCCAACTACCACCACTTCGTCTAGTCGATTCAACGTAACGAGATCCTGATGCTCGGCCTCTCTCTCCACTTCGATACCACATTGATTCCGTAAAGCGGCACTGGCCAAGCTATCTGCGCTGGCATTCCAATCTCGCTTGACATGCACCAACTCGTGATTCATCTAAGCCACGCAGGTGGACCATCACTTTCTGCCGTAACAGTGTTAGGGCCGGGGCCTTGCAGTCAATCTCACCTCGCACCTGTCTGATCACTAAGTTTGAATCCCCACAAATCACCAGCCTTTTCGGATCCTGTCCCTTTAGTAGATCCAAACCTAGCAGGAGCCCGTTATACTCCACTTCATTGACGATAAGGCCCTCCGCATAAGTATGTGGTGTGATGGATTTTCCCCCGGGTTTTCCCCCCCCTTTGGCCAATATATCCCTCGCCGCAAAAAAAAATGGAAAACGCCCCCAGGGTGTTTCAAGGCAAAAACACCTCGCTGCGGTGGAGTTTAGGGAGAAGCCCCAGGTGTCAGAGGAATCCAACGGCGTCACCTCCGCAGATTTTCCACAATATTGGATCGCCTATGTCATGAATCCGGGCTGTCCTTTATTAATAAATAAATGGACTGGGCCGGATTTCGCATTTCAGCGGACATCTACGGTACGAACCCTCAGTGGCGGTTGGGATGAGTTCGCGGAATACTCAGCGACCTTTGGAAGACACGTTCACCGTCTGGGACAGGGCGCGGACCGTTAAAGATGCTCATGCGACAGTGCAGACGACGCTTGACATGCAAGAAGATCCATAACGGATCATTGTTCACTTGATATTTGTATGCATGATTAGGACTTCTTATTAGAAATAGGCCCAAAAAGGGTAAACATAAATACAGAACAGAATTTCCACTCAAGCACACAGAGCGACGTCCGGCTTCAAGGTAAGCGTCAGGTCAAGCTTGTTTGAGTGTGTTATGACTGTCGGTGAACTCGAAGCTCTGTAGCGAGGGTTCATCCGGCAAGGCCAAGAGACTTTGTGTATTGGCCGATTATTATCGGGAGGTTTTACGTGACGGCTTATTGTTGCCTATTTGCACGACTGGGAGTGCTTGAATTGCCTCCCTTTTATTTCTTCTGGCCGAGTGTTGAACACTCGGTGATCTCGTAAAAGGCTTACCCGTGCCTGGTACCCTTCCGCTGTTGGGACCACGAGGATTCCTCGTGTACGGTCCCATGGACCTATACACTGTGCTTGCACATGCGTCGTGCATGATGCGAGCACTGGCCATGAATCTGTTCAGGCGACAGCACAGCAGAAGCTGTTGCCGCCAAACATGGTAACCTTGTGGTGGGCGTACCGCACCAAAGGTTAGTACCGTACGGTACATGGTGTCGATGGGAGACACCTACACCACGGGATCCCAGCTGGGATCATAAAGTCGGTCCCGAGTACCACGTCGACGCCCGCACTATGCGCCATTACCCACATCTCAAACTCGTACACCATCTCCCATCCGAGCGTAATCTTGACGCACGCTCGTCGCGTCGTAGACACCTTGCCTTCGTTGATTCCTTGAATGCCAATGCGGCGTCCGTGATCAGGTACATCTCGGAGTCGCAACTTCTTGGCAAAGGCGTCAGTGATCACACTAACGTTCGCTCCTGTGTCGAGGAGGATCCTCGTTCGCTGGTCGTTCACAGCGCCTTGCACCAGAGCTCTCATTCTGATCCGTCGGTCGAATTTCTTGGCCGACCACCACCCCTGTCTCTCGCCAGGGTTCAACTTCATCATCTTGGAGTGACCCGTGGGCTTGTCTCGCGCTGCACTCGAAACCAAGCCGAGCGAACCCTCGCTGGTGCCCTTATCAGCATCAGCACACTCCACTATTTCTCCAACACCTCCACCGAGGATTCTACTCCTCTCCTTTTCATTTTCCGTCGCGGTCACACTTGTTACGTATTTATCAGGCCATTCACTCTGCCCCATGAAAGCAAAGATACACTCTGCTTCCATTGAAGGCTCGGTTAAATTGTGTGGAGAGCCCCCCCCCCCCCCCGGAGGGGAACACACCCCCTTTTAATTTGCCCGTTTGCCCTCAATTTTAAAGGAGTTTTCTGGGAAGAAAGGCCTCTGAAATTCTGGGGGGGGAATCCTCCTCTTGCGGGTCTTTGAGGGGCCCAGACATTGGTCCAGTTCTGGAAATGGGGAAAATTCGCATGTCCAGCATCTGGAGTTGTTTGCAGAACTTGCATCGCTTGTTACAGTAGTGGGCGGAGTGACTCATGCCACCGCACACCGCGCATGGTCCGTACTGTGGGCGTCGGTTGTCGCGGTTGAAGTCACGTCGACCGCGTTGGTCCTGATTAAACCCACGGTCACCACTTCGGCGATCTTGATTGAAGCCATTCTCGCGATCCGGCACGTTTCCACGCGGTTGACGGTTGTCTGAACGTGCGTAGGTGCCTTCAGCAGCTGCACGGCGTTCATTTTCGCTAGCAGCGGCGAGGTATCGGTCGTTTTCATCCAATGAGAAATCACCATCCGTATTATCGAGCTGAAAGTCGTTGTACTCGTCTTGGACATCGCTGTAAGCGTTCGGATCTTCGTTTGAATACTCGGTGCCTCCCTGAGCAGCTTCACGACCTTCTAATTCAGCTAGTAGGTCATCCACCGTGGCTTCAATGAGCGTCACTCTTGGTTTGTTTCGGTTGTCATCGCGGCGGCGGTCATCACGCCGGTTGTTGCGGGCGAATCCATCGTCGCGTCGCGTATCACGACTCTTGGAGTATCGGTACTCACTGTCACGCTTGGCCATCCTCTCCTTGCCCTTGAGAACATCTTCGATGATCTCTTCGAGCTCGTTAATGTCGGCGACTCGAGCGTGGTAGAGACTCTCCGCCAGCTTGTCATCATCGCATGTTGCCAGGAACTGCTGTACGTGTTCTTTCGCGTCGCGACCACTCTTCTCGAAGTGTAGACGGGCGGTCCGAGCATAGCCATTCAGCCATGAATTATGTAGTCGCACAGATGTTCATTACGTTCCCGCTTGGCG
>NW_003306855.1:0-3706 GCF_000142945.1 Phytophthora infestans T30-4
TTCACAAAGGGAACTTTATCGGACAAAGCTTCGCTTCACGGGAAAATTACTTCCCCTTTGTTCGCGGAAAGAAAACGCTTCCGCGGATGGCATTAGGCCATCGTAAGCCCTGAAATCCAAGGTCAGTGGTGCCAATCTTGGCTGAAACTCGCAAGGTCGGAAATTGGCGTCGCTGAATCGCATCCAGGGAAATGGATCTTCGAGCCGGATGAAGACTCGGTAGATGTTTCGTCACGTGGAGCAGAGCGTCAAGTACATGTACTGTCAGGCAGCGAGTCTTCAAAGTGGAAAACTTTCGAAACTTTCGTGGTTGATTACAGCTCACCTGAGTGTGATTATAGTAATATTGCAGTGATGACTAGGAGACAGACGAAAGCCAAGAAACGCGTCAGGTTTGCAGATGAACACTCGGAGGGGGTCTCAAAAGCTCCAGAACAGCATGAAGAACGACGAGAGGTGTCAAACGAAGATTCAATCGGCGAAGATTTGCCAGACCATCCTCACAAGACTGTACCAGCGGCATTTCCCGACGCGGAAGATGTTGACCCGGTAGCGATACAGCGGGAACGACGCAGACGGATAATGGTGGCACAAGACGAGGAGCAGAAGTGGTCTAACATCAAGAAGGTGCTTCAGGGCCAAGCAGAAGAGCTGATTTGTAAAGAAGCTCGAGATGCCTGGAAGTATGCTGACCGGTTCGTGTTATCAGACGACGGCATGCTTCACTATCTTGGATTGAATCGTCGGTACGACCACGGTTGGCAAGAGGAGACCAAGCTGCGGCTTGTGGTACCGACAACGATGATTCAAGAGGTCTTGCAGAGCTGTCACGACTCGCTGGAAGGAGGACATCAAGGTGTGGTGAGAACGTTCCATCGCGTTAAGGTCGATTATTATTGGATCGGCTTGTACGCTGACGTGGAGAAGCATGTGAAGTCATGTCCAGATTGCAGCTCGAGTAAAAGCCGTCCGCAGCTTCGTGGATACTCGCCTGGCAACGTACTAGCCGAACGACCTTTCCAGATCGTCTCCATGGATTTTGTGATCCCACTACCGAAATCTTGCTGGGGCAACACGGCGTTGCTCCAATTTCAGTGCTCGTTCACGGGATTCGCTATTGCCAAAGCTATGTCGGATACTACTGCACTGAGTGTTGCCAAGTGTTCGAAGAATGTGTGTACCGACCGTTCGGATCCGCATCACTGATAAGGCACGACCGCGACCCACGCTTCATGAGCGAGGTGCTCCAAGCATTTGCAGAGATGATGCAATCAAGATCACGAGCGACTTTGAGCTATCGGCCACAGGCTAATGGACAGCAGGAACGCTCGGTGAAGTCGGTGATGGGTTCCGTACGGGTGTACGCGGAAGACCCACTACAGCAAGATTGGGACGAAATCGCAGAGAAGCTGGTGTTCGCTATTAATACTTCTCAGGACACTACAAGGAAGGAAACACCATTCTACCTCGTTCATGGTTGGGATGCGCAGTCGACGTTGCGGGCGATGTCGTCATCACTCAAACGAGGATTCGGCAAGCCGTCTGACGTACTAGCGTGGCGGCGTGAGATCAATCGACAACATGAGGTCGCCCTCACGATGGCCAAAAATTATCAGGCTGTAGAAAAGGAGCGAAGGGCTAAAAAGCATAATGATGCCCTGAGTCGACTGGAAAAGCCGCTGTACCTCAACCAAGTGGGAAACGAACACTCAGCGGACCCTCCAGAAGCTTCGGAAGAGATGGAAGACCCTGCAAGAGCCCCACCGAGATCTCTATTTGAGATTGGAAGCCGGGCGTGGTTGTACATGTAACGCGTCAAACCGGGCTTGACGAAAAATTAGCTCATCGGTGGCATGGACCTTTTCGGATCAAGCGCAAGGTGGAAGAGTTTGCGTACGAGCTGGAACTGCCAGACCGAAGTGGGTATCGCTTCTACCCAGTGGTGCATGTGTCGAGACGCAAGGCTGTCAACGAATTCAACAGTCGACTGAACACTCGGTTGGTACTAGACACAACTAATGAAGCAAGACTCGACTTCGATGAGGAACTGTTGCCTGAGGACAGCTGGGAACCAGATCAAGTTGCCAGTGAATATGAAGTTGAGGCCATCCTCGACGACAGAACACCACTGTCGACGAGCACGGAGCGTGCTGTACGCGAGTTCAAAGTCAAGTGGGTTGGTTATGAAGACCCAACTTGGGAACCAGCATCCACCTTATCATGTGGAGGTCTACTGTACGACTATTTGCGAGCCAAGAAGAGCAATAATCGGCTGCAGATGGCGCAAGTGGCGGACGAAGACTAGCGTGACTGGATCACGTGTGAACTGTCCACAGGGCGATGCAGCCTGTGGTAACAGACGAAAAACGTTACTGCAACAACAAACTGTATATGCATTTGAAGAACAACATGAACACGATTACGCTGTGGAAGTGGATTAAGAATAAGAAAACATGAATGCCGACCGGAGAGCAACCACTGAAAACGAAGTCACGCGGGACACCTCAACAGCTAGCTGAGATGCTGGAGAGCGTCGTGGAACGTGCAGCGAGGATTCAAATCGATTCCAAGTGCCTGGCCGCGGTGGCCAAGAGTGTCAACGAAGTCGAGTCACCACTCTCCTTATCCTCTTCATCAGGAACCGGAGCCTCGGCAGCTGGAGCTGAAGCCGGACCCTGCGAATCCTCGGTACCAGCTTCAACAGGAGGAGCAGCAGGAGCCATCTCCGCGGATTCAGCGACGACGGTGAGTGCTGCAGGAGCTATAGCAGGGAGTGAAGAGTCTGTGGCAGGAAGCGCCGAAGGACCAGTTGATGACGCCGCTGTCGGAGGAAGTGTAGCAGACTGAGGGACGCTCGAACCCTCGGCCTTGCCCTCCTGAGAAACAAGTCGAGTAATGCAAGATGATGAGCAAGGTGCCGATGATTCAAGAGAAGGATGAGCTGACGTACCTCCAGCTGTTCACGTTCGCGACGTCTACGAGGATTGAGACGCTGAAAAGCGTCGGACACGGCTCGATTCAGACGCTTGGACATACGGTGGCGAGATGGTGAATTGAAGAATGAAGAAATGTCACAACGGGCACCAGTACCGTGGCTTCCATTGCGACAGGGGCAGTTGTGGTGTAGTGATTTCTCCGTAGTTGCGGATTATCACCCGTCGACAAAGACGTGACACCGCCCAAGTTGTTCAAGCGACGAACCCTCGGTCAGGTGATGTACGGAGACGCCAAGGTGCAAGGGACTCGACGGCGTCACCTCCGAACGTTCAACGAGTATTGGATACGGGCATATGTCACTGAATCCAGGCTGTCCTTATTATTATTAATGGACTGGCCGGATTCGCATTCAGCGGACCATCTACGGTACGAACCCTCAGTGGCGGTTGGGATGAGTTCGCGGAATACTCAGCGACCTTTGGAAGACACGTTCACCGTCTGGGACAGGGCGCGGACCGTTAAAGATGCTCATGCGACAGTGCAGACGACGCTTGGCATGCAAGAAGATCCATAACGGATCATTGTTCACTTGATATTTGTATACTTGATTAGGACTTCTTATTAGGAATAGACCCGAAAGGGTAAGCTTAAATACAGAACAGAATTTCCACTCAAGCACACAGAGCGACGTCCGGCTTCAAGGTAAGCGTCAGGTCAAGCTTGTTTGAGTGTGTTATGCCTGTCGGTGAACTCGAAGCTCTGTAGCGAG
>NW_003306856.1:0-3710 GCF_000142945.1 Phytophthora infestans T30-4
TGGAGCCGTCTAAGCCGTGGTACCCCATTGAAAACTTGCCATTCGCACCTCAGACATCTGACTGGCTTTCCGAAGTTCCGGCTCTCGACGCTCGTCAGCCATGGCGTACTGGATGGATGAATGCGCCGCATCAGCACCCGTACAACACCACGTACTTCCCGTGCCAGCGTAATCCGGAGTTCTTCAATCCTCGTGGTACGCGTTTCGTGGATGTGTACCGAAGCGTGATCGTTGACCCGTCTCTCGATTCAACCGAGCTTATTCCGACCTGGCGTTCGTTGTTTGACTCGCCACCGGGTACTCCACGTCCTGCTCTGGCTGCTGCTCCTGTTGAAGCTGGTACCGAGGATTCGCAGGGTCCGGCTTCAGCTCCAGCTGCCGAGGCTCAGGTTCTTGATGAAGAGGAGAAGGAGAGTGGTGACTCGGCTTCGTTGACACTCTTGGCCACCGCGGCCAGACATTTGGAATCGATTTGAATCCTCGCTGCACGTTCTACGACGTTCTCCAGCATCTCAGCTAACTGTTGAGGTGTCCCGCGTGACTTCGTTTTCAGTGATCGCTCCGCGGTCGGCATTCATGTTTTCTTATTCTTAATCCACTTCCACAGCGTAATCATGTTCATGTTGTTCTTCAAATGCATATACAATTTGTTGTTGCAGTAACGTTCTTCGTCTGGTACCACAGGCTGCATCGCCCTGTGGACAGTTCATACGTGATTCAGTCGCGCTAGTCTTCGTCCGCCACTTGCGCCATCTGCAGCCGATTCTCGCTCTTCTTGGCTCGCAAATAGTCGTACAGCAGACCTCCACATGACAAGTTTGATGATGGTTCCCAAGTTGTATTTTCATAGCCCACCCACTTGACTTTGAACTCGCGTACAGCACGCTCCGTGCTCGTCGTTAGTGGTGTTCTGTCGTCGAGGATGGCCTCGACTTCATATTCACCGGCAACTTGATCTGGTTCCCAGCTGTCCTCAGGCAGTAGTTCATCATCGAAGTCGAGTCTTGCTTCATTAGTCGCGTCAAGTACCAACCGAGTGTTCGGTCGACTGTTGAATTCGTTGACAGCCTTGAGTCTTGACACATGCACTACTGGTTAAAAGCGATACCCACTTCGATCAGGCAGTTCCAGCTCGTACGCAAACTCTTCCACCTTGCGCTTGATCCGAAAAGGTCCATGCCATCGGTGAGCTAATTTCTTCGTCAAGCCCGGTTTGACGCGTTCCATGTACAACCACGCCCGGCTCCCAATCTCAAAAAGAGATCTCGGTGGAGCTCTTGCAGGATCTTCCATCTCTTCCGAAGCTTCTGGAGGGTTCGCCGAGTGTTCGTTTCCACTTGGTTGAGGTACAGCAGCTTTTTCCAGTCGACTCAGGGCCTCATTATGCTTTTTAGCCCTTCGCTCCTTTTCTACAGCCTGATAATCTTTGGCCATAGTGAGGGCGACCTCATGTTGTCGATTGATCTCGCGCCGCCACGCCAGTGCGTCCGACTGCTTGCCGAGTCCTCGTTTGAGTGATGACGACATTGCCCGCAACGTCGACTGCGCATCCCAACCATGAACGAGGTAGAACGGCGTTTCCTTCCTCGTAGTGTCTTGAGAAGTATTAATAGCAAATACTAGCTTCTCCGCGATTTCATCCCAATCTTGCTGTAGAGGGTCTTCCGCGTACACCCGTACGGATCCCATCACCGACTTCACCGAGCGTTCCTGCTGTCCATTAGCCTGTGGCCGATAGCTCAAAGCCGCTCGTGATCTTGACTGCATCATCTCTCCGAACGCTTGGAACACTTCGCTCATGAAGCGTGGGTCGCGGTCGCGCCTTATCAGTGATGGGGCTCCGGACCGTCGGTACACACATTCTTCGAACACTTGGGCAACACTCAGTGCAGTCGTATCTGACATAGCCTTGGCAATAAACGAATCTCGTGAACGAGCACTGAAATAGGAGCAACGCCGTGTTGCTCCTACGAGATTTCGGTAGTGGGATCACAAAATCCATCGAGACGATCTGGAAAGGTCGTTCGGCTAGTACGTTGCCAGGTGAGTATCCACGAAGCTGCGGGACGGCCTTTTACTCGAGCTGCAATCTGGGCATGACTTCACATGCTTCTCCACGTCGGCGTCCAAGCCGATCCAATAATAATCGGACTTAACGCGGTGGAACGTTCTCACCACACCTTGATGTCCTCCTTCCAGCATTGTGATGAAGTGCTTTCTCAGAAATAAGAGAATGGGCCTGACGCGGGGTCACTATCCCGAATCAGTGACAATTTCAAGTGATTAGAGAGGATTTGGGTTGGTGGCACGGATGCAAGTTGCCGGTGGTGGATTAGCCATGACGAGCAGCACCCCGTATGAAATGACGATGGATCTGGTATGAGCGATGTCCGAGAAGGCAAGATCCACCAAGACTTACCTCGGATCCACCCTTACCTGGATTTACTTAAATGGATATGGGATATACTACACAAGAGTGGATCGGGTGTGGATCCTATGAAGGAAGGATGGTCGGTGCCCTCTGAAGATGGATCTAGTAGCCACGGCTAACGAGAAGTCAGGATCCACCGCGAGATACCCCGGCTCCCATACTTCCGAGTTCGGATCCATGGAGGGAGGATCCCGCCTTGAGGGACCTGGATCCATGATATAGGGATGATGGATGCAGTGGATCTCGAACTTTCGTGGGACCAAGGAGATCACAGACGGTTGCAAGATGATGTTTGGATGATTGGAGAGCTCGGATCCACGGCGAGTGTACAATTACAGTGAGGTGGATCCAAGCGACCTGGATCCGGATGAGTGTACCCATAATAGGGTGACCATGATGATTACGTCATGGATCCGGTGGATCTGAAGATAACACAGCTGGGATGATGGGTCAAGGGAAGAAGGGACATGCAGCCGAGCCTGGTAAGGGATTTAGCAGATGAAAGACATAGAAGGTAGAAATCCAGGCAGGTATAGGCTTAAATATCAATACAGAACTCAATTTGCACAGTAACACGCAAGTGCCTTCCTGCCCTCAAGAACCGGAGCTACATTGGCCGTACGAGCTCGGAAAAGGTTGGGAATTGCGAATCTAGGGTTGGTAGTGATAACTGGATAATACATTGGCCAGATCCTACAACCTAGTGAGCTTTTCCTTTACTTGTGCAGATCCGACAGGTTAACCGAATTTACTCCTTGGTCGATTACACCCTAGAGGTTCTCAGCTCTCAAGATCCCGTCACAGGAGGCGGCAAGTACGACGCAAAGGAAACTACAAAGGCAAGGGAACACACCCGCAAGGCAACCCTACGGCCAGATCCACGATCTAGGCCCCGGAACCATAAGCTCGAATATTCGCTTAGGATTCGGAACCATCCACGGACGCAGAGTGAAGATTTTCCACTGCTGCTCCACGTCTCACCAAGACACTCAAGCTTCACCACTTGAACGCTTCGGAAGTTACCGAAAGAGCAAGATCCCGCCCTACCGACGGGTACACAAGGTGAGGAAAGTTCAGCAGAACACGGATCATCGGGGGACCCCCTCCGTTAGTCGGTGTCTGGGCGCAGTTGGTAAGTTGGATCTGGCAATCTCGCAGATTTTGCTGATCCCGCTACACCACACCATCACTGGAAAAAGGTCGCACACTATGGATCCAGTGTCGTCGCTGAGGATCAGTCAAGTTGCATCCTTTAACTACGAATTCGCGGCTGAGGATG
>NW_003306857.1:0-3710 GCF_000142945.1 Phytophthora infestans T30-4
TCCGCTGAGCTGGATCCGCATCTCGTCAGGGAAACAAAGTGTCCCATCCGCCACATCCTTCCTCACTCCAGCTGGCACCATGAAATCCATCCCAAGGAGGGCGTCTTGACCAGCGACATCCCCGATCCTAATGTCAAACTTATACACCAAACAACCGGCCGGCGTGATCTTATTTCGCGTTCTCCCGTTTGTACGGTATACGCCTTTCCCCAATCCCAACACATTCTTGGATCCGACTCCCATTCCACTTGTCACCCAACCTTACGAGCAAAGGCGGTATCCAGTATAGACAACCTCGGCACCACTATCTAGAAGTAGGATTGCTTTTTCATTGTTGATCTTGCCCCCTACCTTGGCTTGTCTGACCCACTTTCCTGGGGCATGGTACTTCCAGTGTCCACGGGACTCCCCTGTTAGCAGATCCATGGATCCAACATCCTCAGATCCACAGGATCCAGTGACCAGACAGCCCTTAGGTGGATCTGCAGTGACCTCACCCTTGGTAGGCTCAAACCATCGAACATGTTGGCGTTTCTCCCAGTAAACACGTGCCTCTCCTCTTTGTAGATCCAGGGTTGAAGAGACTTTGGATCTGGAAAACTCGTCCACTTGGCGCAAACTAGAGACCCTGGCAACTGACACTTCATGTAGATCACGTGTATTATCGACTGGATCTAGGGTCCTGCTACCTGGATCTAGCGATGTCTTGTTCACAAATGCATAAATGCAGTACCTAGAACGCTCGGCTCGTACCGGATTCAAACCCGGCGAGCGTCCTAGTTTAACATCTTCTCTGCCACTTCCGGCAACATCCCTCGGTGCTTGGCTGGATCAAACCATTGGCGGATCTGGTTGTAGAATTCTTCCATCGGGCACTTGCCGACGTCGTGAATCTCGCCACACCCGCGACACACGTAGAAGCAATGATCCCCGGGATGACCTTTCTTGCCACACTTCTCACAGACCAGATGTTTCCAGCATCCAGATTCAGTGTGCTTCCGGGATCCGCACTGCGAACACCTGACTTGTGCTGCCCCGTCCATGAGATCTCGGGATCTGTACATCCCACGGTCCCCGGGTACGGTATATCCCGACCGCGAGTTGTCTCCTGTCTTCGCCGTTCGATCGTTGGACGCAGTGAGACAGACTCGACGGTAATCTTCAGGGTCGGAGTCCGAGCCGTCGGATCCTGACTCAGTTCCTGAGTCAGGCGCCGTGACTTGGTGGACACGTCGAGCTGGGGCCGTGGGCGTCGGGGCCTTTTGGCGATACTTGCCGGATCCGACCGCCGCCTTCTTCTGGCGGTGTTTCGCGCGATCCACCGCCCGCAGCACTTGCTCAAGCTCGTCTGCGTCGGGAAGACGTTACAGGGTCAGCCTGTCGGCCAGATCCACGTCTCCCAATGTCTCGATGAAATGATCCACGTGTTCCCGCAGTACCTTGGATCCCCCATCCTTGATCTTCAACTTGGCCCGTAGACCGGCCACATTCAGTCGATGTAGGTATTCCAGCGGGGATTCATCCGATCTGCGGCGAGCATGGTAGTATTGTCGTGCCACCGACACTCCCAATTCACAGTACTGGGTCTGGAAACTGCGCAGCAAATCTGGCCACTTGTTCCTGGTGGATCTGCCCAGCTGCCGATACCAGTTCCTGGCTGGCCCCGCTAGCAGATCCGCAAAGGTCAAACACTTCTCAGCATCCGACGCTTGATCTCTCATGAGGGCCGACTTAACTTTGCTGATCCATGTTCTCGCTCGGTCCTCATCTTGATCCTTGCCCGTGAACTCCTTCAGGTCCGATATGGCTGAGATCCGTACTCTCTGGATCATGGACGATCCACCTGCTCCGGCTGTGGCTGTTGCTACCACTGCTGACGAAGTGGATGGGCCCTCCAGATCATCTGGGTCGAATTCATCATGGGCGTTGTTCTCCCTCCACTGACTCCATCTTCCACGTCTCGTGCTCCATGTTCGTGAAGCATTTGCACTTGTGGCACGAGCGCTCTCATACACTGTTCGGCCAGGAAACGACTCATCGCAGCTTCGAAGAGTCGCTGCAGAGTGCCCCGAGGAAGTGTCGGAAGAGCCTGTGGCCGTCTGTTCCACTGGCGAGACCGGATCCGTGAGGCGGTTACCTTGAGCCCGATCTGACGATAACCCCCACTGGCTTCTTGCCGGATCTGGCTCGATCCTGGCTGGATTGTGTCAGATCACGCGTAGGGCGTACTGGGTCCCGAGCTTTCGCGTTCACAGGGGCTTCCTGTCCTCGGATCCTCGCCCGCGCTTCCAGCATGGATGCCCCGGAGGGTCCTAAAGTCATGCGTCGTGGTTCGGACGACGTATCTGACTCATCCTCCGCGGCGGATTCGTAGTTCGAGGACGCAGCTTGGCTGATCCTCGGTGACGACACTGGATCCATAGTACGCGACCTTTCTCCGGTGATGGACTTAACTCTGGCAAAGAGGTCCCGCGTCGCGGATACTATGAGATCCAGGTCTAGCTCGAAGATATCCTCTGCGTCGAACACAACAAACTACGAAGCCTGACTCCGTAAGCAGACGTAATAGATCTTTGACTGCCACCAACTTGTTCGCCGTTTTCGTTGGTGCTCCCACCGGTTCCCTTGGATCTTCGATCTGTCGTGGATTCAGGATCTGCATGACAGGATCTTGATGCAGGAAGTCGCGTAAAGCCTGGTGGCGATACACAAACTCGAGATCCTTGTCGGACCAGCTTGACCTGGATCCAGCTTGGTCTTCTTCCGACTCTGGAGCTTGCATCTTCTTCCGCGTAGTCTTACTCGCTTTCGTCTTCTTTCTCGTTTCTTCGACTAGCGGGGTTGGGTTTAGGTACGGTGGTGGCTTAACCGGTGAATCTGCAAATGCATACCGTTTCGCCTTCACTTTCCCTTGTTTTGTTAGCGGATCTTGACTTACGTAAAGATCGCAGGGGTCCCCGAGGGGACCTGGGGAGGATAGAGAGGTTTCTCTTCTAGATCCGGATCCGGATCCACCTCTCTTCCGTCGACAGAGTTCCTCCCAAAACTCCATCGATCCGCGGATCTTGTTTCATTCAGCAGCGTCTTCGTCGATCCGACCTCCGACGACGCCTCTTCCCCTGGCTCAATCTTCACTTGAGCATCTTCTTGGGACTCACGGTGAAATCCCGAGTCACCAAAAGATCCGGGCACGCGCACCATTGTGGTGTAGCGGGATCAGCAAAATCTGCGAGATTGCCAGATCCAACTTACCAACTGCGCCCAGACACCGACTAACGGAGGGGGTCCCCCGATGATCCGTGTTCTGCTGAACTTTCCTCACCTTGTGTACCCATCGGTAGGGCGGGATCTGCTCTCTCGGTAACTTCCGAAGAGTTCAAGTGGTGAAGCTTGAGTGTCTTGGCGAGACGTGGGGATGGGGTGGAGCAGCAGTGGAAAATCTTCACTCTGCGTCCGTGGATGGTTCCGTATCCTAAGCGAATATTCGAGCTTATGGATCCGGGGCCTAGATCGTGGATCTGGCCGTAGGGTTGCCTTGCGGGTGTGCTCCCTTGCCTTTGTGTTGTCCTTTAAGTCGTACTTGCCGCCTCCGGTGACGGGATCTTGAGAGTTGAGAACCTCTAGGGTGTAACCGCCCAAGTAGTAAATTCGGTTAACCTGTCGGATCTGCACGAGTAAAGGAAAAGCTCACTAGGTTGTAGGATCTGGCC
>NW_003306858.1:0-3716 GCF_000142945.1 Phytophthora infestans T30-4
CCTGTCGTCACCCAGCCCAGCTTCCACCGGCCATCCGCCGGCCCGCACTGGATCCGAGAAAAGGAAGACACAAACGTGTCATTCCCACTGGATGTGGACTGGCAGCTCGGAGGACGACGAGGATGAGGAATCCGACTAATGCCAGGACCTCCTATCCGGCCGCCGTCGAAGCGTACGTCGTCCTCCGGCCCGTATCCCTTCACTCTGGGTGATGAGGACGATGACGAACGACGAACGATGAAAGTCCGGAGATTCGGAGGAGGCTCGAGCCGCTGATGACGCCTTGAGAGAGAGACACGACGACGATCTGTCCCAGTCCAGATCCGAAAGCCGTCGGAGATCCCTCTCGACACGTCTCCGACAGATTGCGGGTAACAGACGAAATCCCGAAACCGACAACTGCGAATTCTACGATCCCAATTGGAACATAAATGTTAGAATGCGGGTTAGCAATGGTGGAGGGGGGTTTCTCCTACATGTGGGGAGATCCCCCCGAATCTGTCTTATATTCCCCGGCTCCCCTTAACTCGTCATTGCCAGAAATGCTCCCCGTGACTTCGTTCGGTCCGGATGCTGCCTTCATTCCTGGTCGGCGTGCTCCTGTGGCCTTCGCCACCAGAGACATTGAGCCTTGCTCCGCCAAGAAATTGAACCGGGTCGCCATTATTTCAATGAAGATCACGGTCCTGTTTCCTGAGTTGCCTTTTCGAGCTGAATGGATATTCCCTCGGGAAGCGGATGTCATCCCGACGGCCGGATATGTGGATTCGCTCATCTCCAGACCTCACGTGGATGAATTGCTAAATGCTGCCCCGTGGGATACGCTGGCAAGCACGCTGGTGGATCTGGTTAGCTTCAGGGGTGATGTGCGTGGGCGACTCGGGGTATTCGTTCGTGCGTTCCGGGATTTCGTCTCCAAGCACCGGGTTGCCATATGGGAGGGCACTCACCGGTTCCCCACCTCTCGGAATCAACTGCAGGGTTCGCCTTGGTTGTCCAACTTCGACAAGCAGCGTGGTAACCGACGTAGCCATGCTGGCCGAGCTTGGAAGAGAGTCCTTGTGATCCTCGTGTTGGCGATCCAGGACGGTTGGTGTGACGTGGATATTTTATTGGATCCATCCTTCTTGCACCTTCCCCGACGCGGGGATAAGGTAACTTGGTTTCCGGGATCCGTATCCCGTCAAGCCAACTTGGAGGATCTTAACCTCCATCGCCCAGAACACACGAACCTGCTGGAGGCCTTGCAAGAGATTGATGAAGCTCAGCCTTGGCGCATCCAGTTTCGTGGAGACCCGAGCCAACACCCAGGACACCAGATCTAGCGTCTGGTGGGCAAGTTCTTTCATGTTCAGCCCAAGACCACCTGATCCCTATCATTCTTTGACGCCTCGCCCCCAGTTTTAGTCTACGTGGATTCGCTTCGTAGTAGTAACTAGCGACTGGAAACTGGGTCGAGCTAGCCTTTTTGCATAAGCTATTCTAATCCACGCTTCTTTACTTGAATATGTCTGTACCATTATCGTGTTGGTAGAGGGATCCAGTCAGACCCGTTCCGTGTACACCTGGATCTGGGCTGGATTCTGAATCCGGGTTGGATCCACGCTTAGATTTCATCCGGATCCAGCGCCTACGACCCAGTCTCAATTGGGTCAGTATAGTTCGGGCTCTCGAAAGCTTGCGCTTGAAATCAAGCGGGACTCTTCGCACGTAAAACGTCACTCTTTATGCATAAACATTCACTCCTTCTTCTTAATCCACCCCTCTCTTGTGGATTCGTCTTCTTTTTCTTTCCGATGTGACCAACTCACATCAGCGATCCTCCTCCTCCGGACCCACACCCTTCCTGAGGGTCCTTCTTCATCCTCCCATCGACATGACCAACTCACATTCATGGATCCTTTCCCTACGCTTCTTCATGATACTGCATCACGCCGAATCTGTTCCGATTCGTACGATCCCGCAAGAAATCGTAGAGTAATGCTCCACAGTTCAGATCTGTCTCGTCTACCCAACTGGGTTCGTCATATCCACGCCAATACACCAGAAATGCACGGCAAATCCGTCCGTATCTAGTTCGCTTCCCTGGCCTCATGTCGGTGATCTTCTCGACTTCGAGCTCGTCGGCCTCGAGATCCACATTCCAACTATCTTCCGGTAGGAGGACTTCGTCGAAATCTACCCGGTCGGATCCACCAATCCACCGAAAGACGGGTTTGCGGCCGGTCCGGATATTCCTCGACCAACTTCAGCTTGGATACGTGTACTACAGGGAACAGGCGATATTCGGTACTTGCCGTTTCCAGCTTTACCGCATGTTCACCTATCTTTTCGCTCACCCGGAACGGTCCATGCCATAGATGGGCCAATTTGCGGGCGTACCCTTCTTTCACTCGATCTAAATAAAGCCACACCTGCGATCCCACTTGGATTTTGATGTGGACGGGCGTCTTCGTTGTGTCGATCCGCTCGATCCTGTATCGCACTCCGCAGGCGTTCGTTCACTTGGGATCTGGCTTGCCGGTAGTATTTCTGGACTTGGTATCGCCATCGCCTTGGATCTCGGTTTCTCTTCTTGGTGCTACATACTGGAATGGCCGCTTCTAGGGTGGATTTGGGATCCCACCCATGTACCAAGTAGAACGGGGTATCACCTCGGATCCTATCTTGGGCGGTGTTCATCACGAAAGGGGGTCGTTCTGCGTACTCATCCCAATCCCTCTGATCCAAATCCTGGACATACATCTTGAGTGCTCTCGTGATTGTCTGCACCATGCGCTCGGCCGATCCGTTAGCTTGGGGACGATATGCCACGGTTGCTCGCTGTCGCTGCCCCAGGATCCGGTTGAAGGCTCGAAAGAAATCAGACATAAAGCCTGGCTCCCGATCATGTCTAATCATCTCGCTAGCTCCAAATCTTCGGAAAACGCACTCCTCGTACGATTCTGCAATGGTTTGCGCAGTTCTAGACGCACTAGCTTTGGCTATCACGTATCCGGTAAACAAGTCCACCCAAATCAACAATTCTGTGTTTTCTTTGAACGACTTGGGCAACGAGGGGATATGATCCATGGCTATGATTTGGAAAGGGTAAGTCGCTTGGATATTTCCAGGTGACTCCCCTTCGATTGTGGGGCCTGCCCTTGCCTGTCTCACAATCCACGCATTCACCGACGTATCGTTGTACGCTCTTGAATAGTCCCCTCCAGTGGAAACATTCCCGGATCCGTTGGTAGGTCCGACCAATACCCTGATGTCCGCCTTCCAGGCTAGCATGGTAGTGGTGTAGGACATCTTGTTCCAAGGTTTCTGGCATCACCAGTCTCATCAATCCATCCCGGTCCTCGTTGACTCTCTTCGTAGGGGGGCAATAGAAGAGCAAGTCATTCAGATCCACTGCGTAATCCGTAGCGATAATACTGTAGGATTTGGTATCCTCCCGACTCAGGCCTCGTACATCCCCCATCAGATACTTCTTTAGTCCCAAGATCCACGCTTCCTCGTTTTGTGCTTTGAGGATCCGCTCAATACGGACTCCCTTCACAAATGTTTCCTCGAGGATCTGGGGGCTGGATCCAATCCTTCCTCTGGACCTAGTGACGGCCATCACCTGGACTGTTCTTTTCCTGGATCCAACTACCACCACTTCGTCTAGTCGGGTCAATGTAACGAGATCCTGATGCCCGGCTTCTCTCTCACTTCGACACACATTGATT
>NW_003306859.1:0-3716 GCF_000142945.1 Phytophthora infestans T30-4
GCCCTTGCGTAATGCTCTACATCTTAAACGCTGTAGTTTCTAAAAAGTTGCGGCTGTTTTAAAAAAAATTACTTTTTTTTAATTGTCGCGGTCATCAAGTGCATGAGTGCACTTACAGCCTCGCGGAACGGAGCGTTCACCTTGGTCGATGCACTGCTTGGGACTAGTCGAGAGTTCAAATCAGCTGGACTCACCACCGCCTTGCACTCATCCATACCAAAACGCTTAAGGATGTCGTCGACATATCGGCACTGACACATCGTTACGCTCCCGTCAGCGTTGTACACCAGTTCGATTCCCAGTACGAGCGCACACTTGCCACTGTCGGTCATCTCGAAGCGCTTCTTGAGATCGCTCTTGGTGGTTGCAATTAGCTCGGCCGAGCTACCAGTCACCAAAACGTCGTCTACGTAGACCAGCAGAAGCACACAGTGACCATCCTCAATCTTGATGTAGGGACACGGGTCGTATGCTGAAACTTGAAAGCTGATGGAGCACACGTAGTTGTCGAAGGTCTCGTTCCACACGCGCGATGCTTGCTTGAGACCGTAAATCGCCTTCACCAACTCGAGGCAGTCGAAGTCATCATCAAGTTCGACACCTTCTGGCACCATGCAGAACACCACCTCTTTCATTATGCCATACAGGAATGCTGTCACCACGTCCAGCTGGTCCAGGGGCCAGCCGAGGTACACGACCAAAGCAATGATCATGCGCAGCGTCTCATACTTCACCACGGGCGAAAACGTTTCGGTGTAGTCAATGCCATACTTTTGCTTGAAGCCTTTCGCTACAAGGCGCACCTTGTACTTCTCGACTGAACCATCCGCTTTGGGTTGATCTTGAACATCAACTTCGTACCGATGGCCCGTTGACGGTTCGGTACCTTGGCAGCTCGGGAACCAACCGCGAAGTCGCATCGACTTAAGTCCGGCACGGATGGCCTGCAACCATTGCACTTTGATCAGGGCCCGTTTAACCGCTTCTTGGAACGTGGCCGGTCCAGCTAAATCACCAGCTTCCACTGCGTTGGCACATGCTCGTCAAAATACAGGCGGAGTTGCGTCATCGTCGTCTTGATCCTCGACGTCTTTTCCTTCTTCATCGGCCACATCACAGTCATTTCGCACACCTGATCGGCGCTTTGTTTGACGCTCAAACGAGGTTTCTCGAGCACTAGCTTCCTCCAAACCGGCAGCCTGCTGTGCAGCACGCGATCTCGTAGTCATGCCGTGAACGTTACTTGTGCGGGACTTGCATTTCCCCGCCTGCTTGAATTCCGTTGGGCCCGCGGTTTCGGTATCGCTGATACTGAGAGAGTCGAGGTCGAGATCAGAATCTGCGTCGTCGTCACTTGGACTAGCCGTTGAAAACCCAAAGTTTGATTCGTCGAAATTGACATCGCGACTAATCACCACCTGCCCCGCCTCGATGTCATAAACTCGATACGCCTTTGACACTTCTTCATAACCCATGAACAACCCTTCTCGAGCCTTGGGGTCCCACTTAAGTCTCTTTTCCCTCGGAGTTAGGACGTACGTCCGACAACCAAACACACGCATGTGCTTCACACTTGGCTTGGACTTGTACACGATCTCATAGGGAGTCTTGCTTTCGATCTTGGGTGACGGTAGACGGTTCTTAGCGTAGATAGCGGCCATCGCCGCTTCGCCCCAGAAACACTTCTCCAACTTGGCACGATGCAACATGCTGCGTCCAATCGTGACGATAGTCCTGATAGCTCGTTCTGCAGTGCCGTTCGTCTGGTGCGCGTACGGAACCGTGGTCTGCTGTTCGATGCCTCGATCTTCGTAGAACACCCTGAGTGAGTTTGTCGCGAACTTACGAGCTCCGTTATGGCGTACGAACTTGCCCGCTTGCCGAATTGCGTCTGTACCTTCGTGACATAGCTCTTGAGGCATTCTTCAGCGTCCGACTTGGCTCGTAAGCAGAAACCCTTCATGCATCCACTGGCTTTGTCAACGATGAGCAGCAAGTACTTGCTCCCACCCAGCGATTCTTTTTCCATGGGGCCGCAGATGTCGAAATGAAGCAACTCGAACGTGTCGTAACTGTGTTTGTCGCGGTTTACTGGGGAGCCGTCTTCTGGGCCATTTTCCCTTGCTGACACCCGCCACAGCACACTCTGCTCACTCTGACTCTCAAAGGTGCCTTGGCCATCTCTGATCTCATGTCTGCTGTTGACCCATCTCTGCGTACCACGTTGATAGGAGCATGGTCCCATGCGCGCGTGCAGTCAACGCTTCGCTCGAGTCACTCGCGTTTATCGAGCATAGTGGTGTGCGCAGCCAGTAAAGACGTCTACGAGATCTGCTGTAGCCACACTCCTTCGAATCTTGTGCGCAACGTGCATGGTTTCACCGTCGAACACCACTTGAAATTTGCCGCTTTTGTTGATCTGCGGCACTGATAGCAAGTTCTTCTTCATTTTCGGCACGTAGAGCGCGTTGTTGATCTCGATCTCGCGCTCATCGCCGTTGGGCAGAGCCACGCGCTCGATGATGGTCCCCACGCCCTTGATTACAACGTTAGTGCCATCAGCGACCTTCAGCTCACCTTACTCTCGTTCGTTCAGCATGACAAACTTAATCTTGTCATTGCAGATATGGTGTGTCGCACCGCTGTCGACTGCCCACAGCCCATACGTACTCTTGCCAGTCAAAACTTTACATTTCAACGAAACCGCAAATGCCACGCGATCATAGCCGTGGCCGTAGTCGTCGTTTCGCAACTGGACATTGTTGGCCCCGCGTCCACGACTGTTGCCGCCGCGTCGGCCTCCTCGATTCTCATCCTTCTGCTTGGTCCAGCACTTCTCAATCACGTGCCCTAATTTTCCGCAGTAAGTACACTGGCGAGACTCCCGCTCCGTACTGAACGCCTTCGCCGCGTCTTCAGTTTTCACCGCAGAGGTCTTCTCGCCTTGTCGCTTGATATGCTCGTTCGTGAGCACCTTCACAACGTCTTGCGTCTTCAGCTCAGCAGTACTCGTCTCCAGGTGTAGCACGACGTTCTCGTAGCTCTTGGGGAGACTGCGCAACAAGCAGATCGCAACGTCCTCGCCCTTCATCTTAGCGCCGATGCTACTAAGCTTGGCGCTGATGTTGAGAGCTTCATTGCAGTGATGCAATACATTCGCGCCTTCAGACATTTCCATGCTGAAGAGCTGTCGCTTTCAGGTAAATACGACCAGCCTTCTGCGATCCACCGCACAACGTCTTCAAGCGCGCCCACGCGGTCCACGCTTCCTCGCAGCTGTCGACACGTGGTGGTAGTCCGCATCCATGTGGAGCAGCATCAATCCGAACGCGATGTTGCTCGACTTGACATATTCGTCCTTCGCACGAGGGTCCGTGAAGCTTGGAGTCGTCTCTCGGTTCACGACATGCCATACTGACTTGGTCAGGAACACACCACGCATGTAGCGGCTCCACGTCGCGTAGTTGTCACCGCGAGCTTGACGATGGAGACCTTAGTTGAAACGTCTTGCGCAGAGGACATGTTACTAGGGCTCATAACCTGATAGAGGTCACGGGGTTTAGGCAACGTTGAGCTTGTACGGAGCGAAGGGAAGAGTCACCACTCGGGGAGTAGACCGGAGCGAAGACACTTGAGGGGAAGAAGGAAGATTCCGAAGTGATTGATTTATCGGAGCTCACACAGTCCTCACTACCTAGGTCATCCAATCAATTGGT
>NW_003306860.1:0-3717 GCF_000142945.1 Phytophthora infestans T30-4
TTCTCCCAACGTTCTTCTTCTTGTTGGTGTCGCCTCCCACCCTCTCCCTCTCCCTTCTTTCTATCCTTGGCGGGTGAACGAAACCGTCGACGAAGGAAGAGCTTGTTCGCCAAACTCTTCTTCTCGAAGTGTCCTTCCAGCCTTGACCAGGCATCATGCGCACCATTCGCCGACCGAACCAACGGCAGCTGCGAATCCTCCATCGCGAGACAGATAATCGCCAGCGCCTTGCGCGACCTGCGCTTAAACGTCGCTTGGTCCAACGCGGTAGCGCAGTGCTCCATCTTCAGTTCGCCACTGACGACTTCCCACAGGTCGCGCTCTTCCAGCACCATCTGCATCTTGAACTTCCACGTGTGAAAGTTAATTCCGTCGAACTTGTTGATGCGGGCGGTCGTTGAAGTGGCGTCCATGGCGTAGGCGTAGTCTTGGGCAGAGTCTGCGGGGCTTGGGCTCATAACCAAAAGGAAGGTCGTTTGTGCACTAGATGATAAAATGCAAAGTGATTGATTTATTGGAGCTTACTCTGTCTTACGTCCTAGTCTGCATCCAATCATTTGGTGCATCCAATCATGGACTCGTCCAATCATCCTGTTCGTCCAATCATCTGTTTGCGCATACATCCGTTTGCGCAATTGACTTACCGTAAACATCGCGGGGTCCTTGGAAACCGGTTTTACTGGTATGCCGAAGCTGGACGAGACGCCTTCTTGACAACAGCAACGGATCCAGTCTTGGACGCCGTAGACCCAGTCTTGGGTCCGGATCCAGATTTTGACGTAGCAGCAGTGGATCCAGCCTTGGATCCCACTTCCGCTTTGGACGTAGCAATGGGTCCAGTCTTGGACGCCGTAGACCCAGTCTGGGGTCCGGAGCCAGACTTGGACGTAGCGGCAGATCCAGTCTTGGACGCCGAGGTAGACTTGGATCTAGCGGTGGATCCAGACTTGGATCCGGCACCCAACTTCGAGGGGGAAGCGGAAGTCTTGAACGCGGGTGTAGATCCCGCCTTGGGCACCGAAGTGGATCCCGCTTGCGGAGCCGATTTAGAAGTGGATCCCGCTTGCGGAGCCGATTTAGAGACCGGAGTCGTTTTGGGCTTGGTTTTCGGGGAAGCTCGGGCCTGCTTATGGGGACGGGAGGATCCGGTGCTAGGAGCGGGAGATGTACTACGCGGGCGTTTCGCAGTCGACGACTCCGCCCCACTTACCGTCGGAAGAGGAGCAGAAACGCTAGCAGCCTGAGAGGGCCCCGACAAGGGGGGAAGTGGATCCGAAACGGCAGCTGCCACCAACGCCAGTCGTCGACGTGCCAAATCCCGCTCCGACAAGCCACGATCGCGCTCCAGGATCAGCTGTTGCTGCTGAGTTTGGGCTGCGGAGAGTTGATCCTGGAGTTTCGCGGTAGTAGCATCTGCTTTCTTCAATTTGTCACACTTGGTAGCACTTGTAGTCAATCCACGCCATCGCGGGTAGACTACCTGAACCTCCGAAGTTCGTTGCCATGGATAGGAACGACTTCTCCCATATGAACGACTCTCAGTTCGAGTCGGTTCGGAAGATGGCAGGCATCTTCGGGATGGAGGCCCTGCAGAGCCTGGTGGTATCAACACCGGCTGAGCAGCTCGAACGCGTCAATGCGTTCGACGCGTACGAGCAGGGCCTCATCGCGCATGTGCGGGAGAACCTGCAGGCTCCGGCGGCGGAAGCAAATCCGCCTCACCCGAAGCCAATACGGCTGAAGGTAAAAAGCCGTATGAAGGGAAGGAAGGCGAGAACCTTCACTTCTGGGTCCGAGAAGTAGAGCTCGCGATGGACGCGGCTCTGATCTCGACCGAGCAACTGCGTGTTGCTTTTGCACTCTCCAACCTTAGCGGTCGTGCTAAGAGTTGGGTGTACACTCGGGAAGCAACATCCCCTGGATGTTTCACATCCTGGGCTCAGCTGTGCGAACAGCTCCGAGCCGCGTTCCTCCCGGCGAACTACGAGTACCGCCAGCGCTCGCGCTTCCTCGCGTGTAAACAAGAAAGGCGCGAACTGCACGAGTATGTGCAAGAGATACGGGAGCTCACGGCGTCCCTAGTGGGAAACCCACTCAATGAACACATCAAGATGACTGTGTTCATGGACGGCCTTCGAGTGGGACCCGCACGCACTCAGCTGTTCCGGGTGCAGGCAAGCACCCTTGAAGAGGCGATTCAAGTGGCTCTTCAAGAAGAGTACAGCCATCGCCAGGTGCGTACGCCGGCCTCAGCGTGGCCTGGGAGCTCCTTGTCAGCTCCCGGTCGAACAAGCCCCAACGGACCAGTTCCCATGGAACTCGGGTCCGCCGAACAGCGTGACATCCGCTGCTTCGGCTGTGGGAAGATGGGCCATTTCAAGCGCGACTGTCCCGCGGAAAGACTCCGTAGACGGTCCTTCCCCAAGCCCGTCCTCAAGGGTCGCTGGCAGAAGCCAGGATCCCGGGGACAGGGGAACGCAGGGAACCAGTAGGGGCGGGGCGCCCTACTGGGGAAGAACTAAGTCTTCATGATGGGTGCGCGGGTGGCGCGTACCACGGGGACTTAGCCCCTGAGAGTCTTCGCACTCTTGAATCGGCGAAGAGCAGCGGCGGGTTGCTCGTAGTACACGGATGTGTACGGGGATACGATCATCCCTTTAGAATCTTGATTGACTCTGGGGCGTCGAAGAATTTCGCACGCCGCCAGACGGTTGCTCGTAACAGCAACAAGTTGTCCGAAGCTTTGAGAGAAAGCAAGGGCAACGGGACGGTGTCAGTGCGACTGGCCGACGGGAAGGTCGTCACTGTCCCCAACGTCCAAGTGGATCTGGCTGTCAAGTTTGAAGACTTTGACAGCCTCGAACAGTTCACTGTTCTCGATATGGATCCATATGATATGATCCTGGGCATGCCCTGGCTTGAGAAGCACGAGCCCTGGATCGACTGGCGAGGCAAGGCAATCGGTGCCAGCCGCCCTGCGCAGTCCGACAGAGCATTGGTGAGTCATGTTCCCACCTCTGTCAGGACCCGGGGCGCCGCGAGGGCTGCCAGGGTACCAAAGCATCCGGCAGATGCTTGGGAGTCGTCGACGTATATGACGACTCCGAGGATGTTTTGATGGTGGCCGCGCCCAGAAGAGGCGCCGGCCAAGTGGGTAACTTAGGTCCACAGGCGGGTAAACCGCGACGGACCAGGCAGCATCCTTTGCTACCTGTCTTCTCTCCTTCTCACCCGTCTCATCATCGCCATACCCCTCACCAACTTCAACCAATGCTCTGCACCCGACCTAGCACTGCCGCTGCTCTTTTTTTCATTATCTGTGCCAACGAGGCTGCGAACAACTAGCTTCGTCGACAGCACCGCGCTACCGTTCGACCACGACGCGATAGCAGGAGGAGGAATGGCGGCAGCATGTGCAGGCGTCTCGAAAAGTGGCTCTGTGTGGACGAAGCGGCAAAAGCCAAGAAGATATCGGAGGAGGGGATCGAACCCTCGATCTTGAGCGTGTTAAGCTCACGTCCTAACCACTAGACGACACCGACGCTCCACACTGAACACACCCATCGCATCACAAATTTGGCGCACACACCTGCGCCTCTCTCCTTTCCGACACCACTTGTCCTGGCATCCTATGCGCGCCCCCACGCCAGCCCCTCGCCGCATCGGGAGACCCCAACCATCACAGGCGTGGCAACGCCGGCCCACCTCAGCTACGGA
>NW_003306861.1:0-3719 GCF_000142945.1 Phytophthora infestans T30-4
GCCGTGCAGCTGCTGAAGGCACCTACGCACGTTCAGACAACCGTCAACCACGTGGAAACATGCCTGATCGCGATAATGGCTTCAATCAAGATCGCCGAGGTGGTGACCGTGGGTTCAATCAGGACCAACGCGGTCGACGTGACTTCAACCGCGACAACCGACGCCCACAGTACGGACCATGCGCGGTGTGCGGTGGCATGAGTCACTCCGCCCACTACTGTAACAAGCGATGCAAGTTCTGCAAACAACTCCACGATGCTGGACAATGCGAACTTTTCCGCAACTTCCAAGACCTTGCCAAATTTGTGCGCACCAAAGGCACGAAGGAGGAACTCCCGCCAGAGCTCAAGGCCGTCGTTCAAGAACGTCATTTAAACTAGGCAGCCCGCCAACTACAACTGGGTTGGTCCCTATCGGGCTGCCACAGTTAACCGAGCCTTCAATGGAAGCAGAGTGTATCTTTGCTTTCATGGGGCAGAGTGAATGGCCTGATAAATACGTAACAAGTGTGAACGCGACGGAAAATGAAAAGGAGAGGAGTAGAATCCTCGGTGGAGGTGTTGGAGAAATAATGGAGTGTGCTGATGCTGATGAGGGCACCAGCGAGGGTTCGCTCGGCTTGGTTTCGAGTGCAGCGCGAGACGAGCCCAAGGGTCACTCCAAGATTATGAAGTTGAACCCTGGCGAGAGACAGGGGTGGTGGTCGGCCAAGAAATTCGACCGACGAATCAGAATGAGAGCTCTGGTGCAAGCGCTGTGAATGACCAGCGAACGAGGATCCTCCTCGACACAGGAGCAAACGTTAGTGTGATCACTGACGCCTTTGCCAAGAAGTTGCGACTCCGAGATGTACCTGATCACGGACGCCGCATTGACATTCAAGGAATCAACGAAGGCAAGGTGTCTACGACGCGACGAGCGTGCGTCAAGATTACGCTTGGATGGGAGATGGTGTACGAGTTCGAGATGTGGGTAATGGCGCATAGTGCAGGCGTCGACGCAGTACTCGGGACCGACTTTATGATCCCAGCTGGGATCCGGTTGAACCTGTTTCACGGCGCGGCGCAATTACCGCACGAAGTTCAAATCCCGCTGATTAAGACCAAGAACATGATCGACAACGAAGAATACGGCTCCCATGTTAACGCCGGGCCACCCGAGCGTTTGGACATTCAAGCGCACGAGTGGCGAGAATACCGACTAGCGAAGCGCCACGTCGGTCTGGAGGAACACGTACTGTGGGTTCGTCGAACGAACAAGCTAATCCCGTCAGTGACGAGGTTTCGACGTGGACGGCCTCAGAGCATTCGATTGACCAACGTGTCCGATCGAACTGTGTACCTACCAGCACACGACTCGATCGCAATGTGGATTCCAGATGGGTATTTGCCACGAGGTGACGGCTATGTGCGTCTGGAGTCCAAGAAGTACCAAGACTGGCAAGTATTGGCCTACGAAGGTTGCAGAGACCGCGAGCTCTTCCAGCGTGAATGCGAAATCTACGAACAATGGCTTGCAACTCAGCCTTCGGCAGTGGATCGACCAGACTACCCAGAACCCAGTGGAGTGCTACCACGACCTCTAGAAGACTCGCTAGTGGATTCTAGTGATCGTCTGACGTGTGCAGAACGTTGGGCACTGATCCTGGAAGAACGTGAACGAGTGGAAGCCTGTCTGGCGTCTGGGGTGACAGCCGGGGATTCGGCCGACGGTCAGCCTTCCGAAGAACCTTTGGACACGTACACGACAACCCATGGCGGAAGCAATAACGCGAACGAAGCCTCGGTAGTACTGATAAACGTGGTACATACGCCAACGAGTGTTAGTGCCCAGTCAGGGGTGACCACGGAAGCGACAAGCAGCAGCTCTGGATTAAATGGAGTCACCTGTTTTGACGAAGCTGTCCCGGCCTTGTGTATCACCAAATCTGCGAGCGAGACGTCGGTGGTTGATCCAGAGGATGCAGGCATCGCGCTGAAGGTGTTGAGTACGGCACCGAGTATTCATTGCAAGATTGGTGCGAATGCCGAACTGTCGAGACAGCGGCAGAACGAGGAGCTGAACAAAAGTCAGCAACCCAATATGTCGGCGGCCCGCGCATTCAATATTGCGAACGACGACTTGGCAGATGGCCCAGAGATGGGAAACCAGGATGGGAAGGAGATGGACCAAGCACCGACTATGAAATCAAAGCGGACGCCAATGTTGAGTCAAGGGAAGATCGTAGCGACGTTGGACGGAAGTATTCTCGTTGCTCGATGTTAGCGACCGAGGAAAGAGCAAGGAGATAGAGAATGATTTTAGAACACCCAGCTAACAACTTGGCTGGAGATAGCGAGGAGCGGCATCCTTCGAATCTGACGCGAGGAGATTCAACAGCGACAATGGAATTACACTGCGCCTAATTTGTGGATTCCTGAAGCTTTGGATTGAGCCCCGAGAGACTTGTGTTCGCGGCGCTAAACCACTAAAGAAACCACGAGCACATCCTGATTGCTAGTGGTAACGCACTGCCGCCGCCAGCCTACGGCGAGGTATGCGATATCGACACACAGGGGCACGCCCCAATTAAACAGCGTGCCCGGCGCGTACCGCTACGATTTCTCGGCAAGCGGTACGAGCTGCTGCGCGCTTTATTGCGTGCAGGACTGATCGTCTTTTCAGACAGTCCATGGGCATCGCCGATCGTGATTGTGATGAAAAAGAACGGGCTGGACATCCGGCTCTGCATTGATTACAAGATGGTGAATGCTATCACCGCGATCATGGAGTATGCAATGCCGCTAGTCGACGACCTGCTAATCGATCTCGAGCGCTACCTATGGTTCTGCTCGCTGGATGCAGCAAGCGGCTTCTGGGCGGTCATGATGACCTTGCGAGCGCGTAAAGTGTCAGCGTTCGTCTGCGCACTAGGACATTTTAAGTGGTTACGCATGCCCTTTGGGTTAAAGAACGCGCCGATGATCTACCAGCGTATGATTGACAACGCACTCTGGGGGTTCGTTCAACCTAAAGGAGGTTGGTTTGAATACTCGGAGAGGATGCGTTTAGCTGAAGAACAGGCCAAGGAACGTCGTGGGCCAAGCGCCGAGAATTTCTTTCAAACGAAGTTCGCGGCAGACCGCGAAGCACCGGTAGAGACCGACCCTGTACTACAACTCGTCAACAGCCCCGTCGCTGACATGTTTACGAACGGGGAGCCAGACGAATCATCGCTGGTACCTGTATTTGGTCGACGGTCGTTTGTGGATGACATTTGCTTCGGTGGCGAGGATTTCGACAGCTGCCTAGCGACGCTGGACCGATTGCTGGCAAGATTTGCACAGTGTCGGATAAGCATTAGCTTCACCAAGAGCATCTTCTGCCAACCCAAGATGGACTTTCTGTCGCATAAAATTTCGCCAGAAGGCATCAAGGCTGACCCCAAGAAGCTTGCGGTCATCACTGAGCTTTTCGTTTCCAACGAGCAAGAAGGGCATGCAGTCGTTTCTTGGAGCAGTTAAATTACTACAGCCGCTTCATTCAAGACTTCGCGGTCTACGGTGCAGCGCTGTACCAGCTCAAGGATGAGGACTTTGCCGTTGAAGGGTGGCCTTTCTGTGGCACGTCGTTCCTTCGAGAAATTGGAGGACGAGTGTTTCACATTCACCCATCCTCAGGCACTTCGATCGGTCGAAAGAAGTTCACGTCATGGCTTCTTTTGCGAAATGAATGGGCGT
>NW_003306862.1:0-3723 GCF_000142945.1 Phytophthora infestans T30-4
TCCGTGGTCGAGCATATCTAGATCCGCGTCAGTGAACAGCCTTGTCGGAGCGTCCTGTAGAGTCCTTGCCCTTAGTACTTTCGGTCTCCTGGGTGGCAGCCGCACTATCCACCCCTATTACCACCGAAAATTCATTTGCCTTTGCACCCGCGGCATCTTCAGCCGTCGTTTCTAAGGCATTTCCTTTGATATCAGACATCGCACCGAATCGCTTCGTAGCTTCCGTCTCGTCGTCCATTACTCGTTCGTAATGTTCAGCCGTTCCATCCCTTCGTTCCGATGTCAAGACCAAGAGTTTCACTGCTTGCTCCGGGTCCAACCCTTTTCACTCAGGCTCAATCAAAGAGCCGTCCGCCCCCCTGTCCTGTTGAAAGCCGGTCCGTTCCGTTGGACGTCCTAGATGCACCTCCATGGCCGTCTTGCCTCCCTCGGCACGGCTATGGACGAAAATGTCGTCGAAGTACGTCTGTACGAAGGTACGCAAAGGGCGGAACAATTGCGTCACCAGGGCGATTGAACGTCGCCGGGGCGTTAGACAAGCCCTGCGGCATGACGAGCCACTCCCAAAGCATGCCGCTTGGAGAGCTTACCGCGGTGAGCGGGATGTCGCTCTCTCGCATCAGGATTTGGTAGTATCCGTCTACCAAATCCAGCGCACTGTACAGTACGCTCCCGACCATGTTGTTCAACAACACATCCTTTCGTGGGATCGGTGTTTGGACCGGCACCGTTGCGTTGTTCAGCTTGCTATAAGCGTGAGCCAGACGCCAATTTCCGTTCGGCTTACGAACGCAATAAGTCGGCGTCGAGTGCGGGGATTTCGAATCCCGCACCATGCCTGCCTTCGCTTTCGCGGCGAAGAAGGCATCGATGACCTCGCACTGTTCGCGCGGGAGAGGCCATTGCCTCGTGACACAATACTTTGTGCCGGGCACGAGATCAATCTCGTGCCGTACGCCTCGATCCGGTGGGAGTTGGGTCGGTGGGTGTTTGTTCACCACGTCCGAGTACTCCGTCACCAAAGGATACACCGGATCCTTGGGGTTCTTGAGAATCTCAGAACCCAAGCGCGCCTGACGCTGCTTGTTCATGTCTTCCAGGACGTTCTCGTCCAAGACAGAGGAGGAGTTCAGCTCCTCTTGAGTGGTCTCAGGTCGCATGAGTACCATCTCAGCAATCTCTCCAGCCTTGAGGTTGGTCAGGAAAGACTCAGCCGTCATTTCCTCGAGGTGCAGTATCTCTGCAACCTCTGGCAACGGTTCCAAGTGGACACCAGATGCCTTGACGGGTAAACCAGTCTCGCCATCGAAGATGTGATAACACTCTTCCACCGGCCTTGTCGGAGGAGCCCGGGCCCTGGACTCCGAGTCGCTTGAAGCGACGTCGATCGGAACGAAGTTCGGATCCGACTTGAGGCGGCGGCGGCGTCTTTGCCGACGGCGTCTGTGACGGGGAGCTTTGCTGCCCATGTCGTGGCCTCGTGTGGTACTGTTGTACCCACACAGGAAGCGTGTTCAACGCCTTCCTCTTCAGTTAAGGTCTGGGCGACCGCGTGTGGCACTGTGTTACCCACACAGGAAGCGTGTTCGACGCCTTCCTCTTCAGTTATGGTTTGGGCGACCGTGAGTGGAACTCTGTTACCCCCTTTGAACACGCTGTTCTCAGTGTTCGTGGCAGCTGCAGCTGTCTGCGGAACTAAGTTACCCGCCTGTGGACCTATGCTACTCACTTGGCCGGAGCCTCTTCTGGGCGCGGCCACCATGAAAACATCCTCGGAGTCGTCATATACGTCGACGACTCCCAAGCATCTGCCGGATGCTTTAATACCCTGGCAGCCCTCGCGGGCGCCCCGGGTCCTGACAGAGGTGGGAACATGACTCACCAATGCTCTGTCGGACTGCGCAGGGCGGCTGGCGCCGATTGCCTTGCCTCGCCAGTCGATCCAGGGCTCGTGCTTCTCAAGCCAGGGCATGCCCAGGATCATATCATATGGATCCATATCAAAAACAGTGAGCTGTTCGAGGCTGTCAAAGTCTTCAAACTTGACGGCCAGATCCACTTGGACGTTGGGGACAGTGACGACCTTCCCGTCGGCCAGTCGTACTGATACCGTCCCCTTGCCCTTGCTTTCTCTCAAAGCATCGGACAATTTGTTGCTACTACGAGCAACCGTCTGGCGTCGTGCGACATTCTTCGACGCCCCAGAATCGATCAAGAATATAAAGGGATGATCGTATCCCCATACACATCCGAGTACTACGAGCAACCCGCCGCTGCTCTTCGCCGATTCGAGAGTGCGAAGACTCTCAGGGGCTAAGTCCCCGTGGTACGCGCCACCCGCGCACCCATCACGAAGACTTAGTTCTTCCCCAGTAGGGCGCCCCGCCCCTACTGGTTCCCTGCGTTCCCCTGTCCCCGGGATCCTGGCTTCTGCCAGCGACCCTTGAGGACGGGCTTGGGGAAGGACCGTCTGCGGAGTCTTTCCGCGGGACAGTCGCGCTTGAAGTGGCCTATCTTCCCACAGCCGAAGCAGCGGATGTCACGCTGTTCGGCGGACCCGAGTTCCATGGGAACTGGTCCGTTGGGGCTTGTTCGACCGGGAGCCGACGAGGAACTCCCAGGCCACGCTGAGGCCGGCGTACGCGCCTGGCGATGGCTGTACTCTTCTTGAAGAGCCACTTGAATCGCCTCTTCAAGGGTGCTTGCCTGCACCCGGAACAGCTGAGTGCGTGCGGGGCCCACTCGAAGGCCGTCCATGAACACAGTCATCTTGATGTGTTCATTGAGTGGGTTTCCCACTAGGGACGCCGTGAGCTCCCGTATCTCTTGCACATACTCGTGCAGTTCGCGCCTTCCTTGTTTACACGCGAGGAAGCGCGAACGCTGGCGGTACTCGTAGTTCGCCGGGAGGAACGCGGCTCGGAGCTGTTCGCACAGCTGAGCCCAGGATGTGAAACATCCAGGGGATGTTGCTTCCCGAGTGTACACCCAACTCTTAGCACGACCGCTAAGGTTGGAGAGTGCAAAAGCAACGCGCAGTTGCTCGGTCGAGATCAGAGCCGCGTCCATCGCGAGCTATACTTCTCGGACCCAGAAGTGAAGGTTCTCGCCTTCCTTCCCTTCATACGGCTTTACCTTCAGCCGTATTGGCTTCGGGTGAGGCGGATTTGCTTCCGCCGCCGGAGCCTGCAGGTTCTCCCGCACATGCGCGATGAGGCCCTGCTCGTACGCGTCGAATGCATTGACGCGCTTGAGCTGCTCAGCCGGTGTTGACACCACCAGGCTCTGCAGGGCCTCCATCCCGAAGATGCCTGCCATCTTCCGAACCGACTCGAACTGAGAGTCGTTCAAATGGGAGAAGTCGTTCCTATGCATGGCAACGAACTTCGGAGGTTCAGGTAGTCTACCCGCGATGGCGTGGATTGACTACAAGTGCTACCAAGTGTGACGGGGTCACACAGCACCTTGCGCAAGAGGAAGGTATCTTCCGAGAGTATACAAACTCTCAGTGAACGGCAGTTCACAGGTCCCCTCTTTTATTAAAGAGAGCGAAGTGACCCAAATAAGGTAGATTGTAAACTGAGTATATTTATAGGTAGATTAAGTTTGGGTTTAATACAAACTGTTAGTTACCTATAGAAATGCAATGTCATTTAACCAATGGTTGGCTTTGAACGACCTTGGTACCTTGTACCAAATATCTCGGAGTATGACGTGTCATAC
>NW_003306863.1:0-3725 GCF_000142945.1 Phytophthora infestans T30-4
CACACTGAATCTGGATGCTGGAAACATCTGGTCTGTGATAAGTGTGGCAAGAAAGGCCATCTCGGGGATCATTGCTTTTTCGTGTGTCGCGGTTGTGGCGAGATTCACGACGTCGGCAAGTGCCCGATGGAAGAATTCTACAACCAGATCCGCCAATGGTTTGATCAAGCCAAGCGCCGAGGGATGTTGCCAGAAGTGGCCGAGAAGATGTTAAACTAGGACGCTCGCCGGGTTTGAATCCGGTGCGAGCCGAGCGTTCTAGGTATTGCATTTATGCATTTGTGAACAAGACATCGCTAGATCCAGGTAGCAGGACCCTAGATCCAGTCGATAATACACGTGATCTACATGAAGTGTCATTTGTTAAGATTTCTAGTTTGCGCCAAGTGGATGCGTTTGCCAGATCCGAAGTCGCTTCAACCCTGGATCTACAAAGGGGAGATGCACGTGGTTATTGGGAAAAACGCCAACATGGTCGATGGCTTGAGCCTACCAAGGGTGAAGTCACTGCAGATCCACCTAAGGTCTGTCTGGTCACTGGATCCTATGGATCTGAGGATGTTGGATCCATGGATCTGCTAACAGGGGAGTCCCGTGGATACCGGAAGTACCATGCCCCAGGAAAGTGGTTCAGACAAGCCAAGGTAGGGGGCAAGATCAACAATGAAAAAGCAATCCTACTCCTAGATAGTGGTGCCGAGGTGTCTATACTAGATATCGCCTTTGCTCGTAAGGTTGGGTGCCAAGTGGATGGGAGTCGGATCCAAGATTGTGTTGGGATTGGTGAAGGCGTGTACCGTACGAATGGGAGAGCGCGGATCAAGATCACGCTGGCAGGTTGTTTGGTATACTGGTTCGATATTTGGGTTGGGAGATCTCGCTGGTCAGAAGCCCATCTTCGGGATGTGATTTTCATGGTACCAGCCGGGAGTGAGGTTGGATCTGGGCGGATGGGGACACTGTGTTTTCCCTGAACCAGATGAAGATTCAAGCTCAACGGGACGGCGGCCGTTGTATGGAGCGAAGATGAGGATCATAAAGGCGGATAAGACCACCTGGATCGAGCCCGGGGAAACTTGGGAGCTGCCAGACCGGTTAAAGTGGGCGGAACATGAAAGACTGTGGGTCACCCGGGGCGAGAAATGGGTACCTACAGTAATCCAAGGACTTGGTCGATCACAATACCTCCATGTCAAGAACGGCAGCGACAAGAGACTATTATCGGACCATTATGAGGAGATCGGGCGATGGTTGGCGTAGGACGGTATCCCTAGTCGACCTGGATATGTGTCAGTGGGATCCCGTCGCTACAGAGAATGGTAGAATCTGGCGTACGAGGCGACTACCGAGATCGAATCTCTCAGAGAAGGGAAGTCCCCGGCGGAGCCAACCGGCCCCTTGGTGGATCGGCCTTCATACCCAACTCAGCAAAAGATCCTGCAGAGGGATCGTCGGGTTGAGATCGAAGCGATAGAGGTTGGATCCAAGAACGGGGATGATCCCCAGAGCAGGTCCCTAGATAACTCAGGGTCGGCGGATGAAGGATCGCAGAGAGCTGAAGCCGGGTCGCCAGATCCTGCTAACCCCCGAGTGGATCCTAGCTTTTCATGGGACAAAGTGCCTGGATCCTTGTCGAGAGTGGCAACAATAGTCAAACAAGAACCGTCGTGTTTAAACTCGCTAGAGGATCAAGTCGATCCAACAGGTGGCTTCCCCGGTACCAGGGTACCTGATCCCACGGCGACAGAAGGACTGACAGGTGAAAGAGGGTCGCGGTGCTTGGATCCAATGGTGGATCCGACGAAGACGAAAGATGAACAAGTCTGTTACCATGAAGGCGGGGGTCGACACGCCGAGGATCTGGGAGAAGGCATGGCGGTGATCCCGGAGGTACCACGGACCACAGAGGAGGTCACGATTGACGATATCCAAGTGGACCCAGGGGCGAACGAACACGCGGAAGTGGATCGGTTACGTCAGAAGATCTGGGGAAGCCGACATCTGCTGATTGGTAAAGGTAATGCATTACCACCCGCTGCCCGCGAAGTCAAGTGCGACATCGATGTCGGCGACGCGAAACCGATCGCTCAAAGGGTGCGGAAGGTGGCACCTCAGTTCCGAGAAAAACTATCGGATCTGATTAAGGGCCTGCTGCAAGCCAAGGATCGTGGGCCATATATTGTGATGAATATAAATGAACTAAAGTTGAAATACTCGTTACAACAACTAACATTATCATAGTTAAACTATCAAATAAAATACACCAATTACAATTAAATAAACCACTATTAATCCAATTTGAAATATAAATAATATATTCATATTCATTAGTAATTGAATTATATATAATAATTAATGAAAAAATACAACTTAAAAAAGTTGTTAACGTAGTTATAAATACCGAACCTTTACGACCAATATAAAAACCAAATAGTCCAGCTGCTACTGAACCTAAAAAAGGTAAAAAAATTAAAGTTAATAATAACATATTAAAATAAAATAAATTTAAAATATTCGAAAATATTTCTACTTAAATGTCTACCACACCGACGGACCTTGTGACTTCGGCTGCCAGTATTCCCAGACCGTCTTCCCCTGCGAGCTCGGCTGCGCTGACGTCACCTTCTGGGCGCCTCGTCCAGAGGTCTGCTGCGACTGCCAGCACGATGACCGCCCAGCTGTTTGAGGACCTTGACGCTTCTGACGACGAGGTCCTTGGGCCTGATAAAGGCTCTGCACCGTCCGCCGGCTCGGCGTGTTTTGCAGCTGGGTTGCGCTCGGATCCCAGTTCTCTGTCGGAGAGCTCGACGGGTAGCCTTTCAGGTTCTGACTTGGCGGAAGAGGGTGTCAATTTTGCTGCCAAGCAGAGAAGCTATCATGCGAAAATATTCGGCTCCGACGATGAGATGAGTGATAAATCTTCGCCGCCGAGTTATCGTCGTACTTCGCAACATCGATCAATTGGTTCTGATGACGGAGCGGTACCTTCCACCCCAGCGTCGGCTTCTGGGAAACACCAGCACCGCAGGCGTCATGCCTCGTCGAGTCATACTGGTTCCCAGTCGAAGGAGCCCAAGAAACATCACAAGAAGCACCGACCCCACAAGCATCGACAGTCAGTGCCAACACCCGACATGGCTCCGGCTCAATCTCCGTTGGATGCTTCTTCGCCGAGTGTCGCCCTTGTGGTATCTGCTCCGTCTCGGCCGAGCTCGCCTGTGTTGCGTATCAAACGACTAGCTCGAGCTACTCTACCACGCGCTCTCACTCTCCCATTGGCGACGTTGCGGATCCGGGCTTCGCAAGGAGTTTTCACGGATTCTCGCTTGACGCTTGACATGGCCAAAATCCTCGAAGTGCCGTTTATGCATGTCGACCCCACACGTTGTTGGAACACGTTACTGGTCGCCACCCACCTCACGGAAAACACTAATATAATCAGATCGTCTTGCTTGTCGAAGCACACATGAAATAGTTGCTTGCGTGAGATTGAGGGGCAGCACTAGATAGCCGTCGAGCGGAAACTCAAGTCTTGGGTTGGAAGCCATTTGAAGACTGAAGCTGTTTTCGTTCAGATAGCACTTTGGAAGATCTATTTACGTCACAAGCTGTGAATTGCATCACTAACGATTTTTTTGCATCACTAACGGTCTTTTTGCATCACTAACGGCTGCGTCACTAACGGTCTATTTGCAGCACTAACGGTAATACCTCTGCCCGTTTTG
>NW_003306864.1:0-3725 GCF_000142945.1 Phytophthora infestans T30-4
AGAACCCGGGAAAATCCCATTGACCCGTTACGAAGGTTCGGTGAAAGGTTAGGAATTTGGGAAATCTAGGTGTTGGTAGTGGATAACTGGGATAATACATATGGGCCCGAGATCCTATAACCTTAGTGAGCGTTTTCCTTATACACCGTGCAAGATTCCGACCAGGTTTAACCCAATTTACTACTTGGTCGGTTATACCCTAGAGGTTCTCAACTCTCAAGATCCCGTCACAGGAGGCGGCAAGTACGACTTAAAGGACAACACAAAGGCAAGGGAACACACCCGCAAGGCAACCCTACGGCCAGATCCACGATCTAGGCCCCGGATCCATAAGCTCGAATATTCGCTTAGGATTCGGATTAATCCACGGACGCAGAGTGAAGATTTTCCACTGCTGCTCCACCCCATCCCCACGTCTCGCCAAGACACTCAAGCTTCACCACTTGAGCTCTTCGGAAGTTACCGAGAGAGCAAGATCCCGCCCTACCGACGGGTACACAAGGTGAGGAAAGTTCAGCAGAACACGGATCATCGGGGGACCCCCTCCGTTAGTCGGTGTCTGGGCGCAGTTGGTAAGTTGGATCTGGCAAACTCGCAGATTTTGCCGATCCCGCTACACCACACTTTTCCCTTCCCGGATCCAGCACAAACAGGCGGATGGCCGGTGGAAGCTGGCCGGAGAACGGTAGGCGTCGTCACTGAAGGGGCAGCGGTGGATCCCGACTGAGACTGTCCGGATTTAGCCGTGGATGGGGCTGATGCCGTCGAAGGAGCAACGATGGCTGTAGATCCAGTGGACACCACTGCCTGGGACGACGGCGCAGTCGTGGATCCAGTTTTGGGCGCCGACCCCGACTTGGATACAGCAACGGATCCAGCCTTGGCAGTTGATCCGGACTTGGATGCCGAGGATCCCGCCTTGGACACCACAACGGATCCAGTCTTGGGTCCGGATCCGGTCTTGGACGCCGTAGATCCAGTCTTGGACCCAGATCCAGCCGTGGATACTGAAGTCGGCTTGTATGCAGTGGTGGATCCGGTCTTGGATCCGGCTCCAGATTTCGAGGGAGAGGCGGAAGTTTTGGACGTGGAGGTGGGACCCGTCTTGGAGGCGGATTTGGATCCTGCCTTGGGAGCGGATGTAGGTCCCACCTGAGAGGCCACCTTAGAGGCCGAACTGGTTTTGGATCTGGCCTTTGGGGAGGCCCGGGCATGCTTGTGAGGACGGGGGGATCCGGTGCTAGGAGCAGGGGATGCACTACGAGGACGTTTTGCAACTGACGGATCCGCCCCACTTACAGACGGAAGAGGAGCAGAGACGCTGGCAGCACGAGAGGGTCCCGACAAGGGAGGAAGGGGATCCGGACACGGCAGCTGTCACCAGCGCCAGTCGTCGACGTGCCAAATCCCGCTCCGATAGTCCACGATCGCGCTCCAGGACCAGCTGTCACTGCTGAGTTTGGGCTGCAGCGAGTTGATCCCGGAGTTTCGCGGCGGTCGCATCGGCTTCTTTCAATTTGTCACCTGGATTGACAATAACAAGTGAATATGGGGTTACTAGCAAGGGCTAAAAGAGGATCCACGTACTCGTGCGGCGAAGCTTGGATTCCAGCTCCGTCTGCGCACGCTTGGCATCCGCCCACTCGGTCGCCGCCTTGTCCCGCTGGAGTTCGCTGTCCGCCAGCTTCGCTTGGATCTCGTCGCGCAACTGAGTTATACACACGAACTCTTCGAGCGCGTAATCTCGTCCGGCAGACGCTTTCTTGAGCGACTCCTTGGTATCTTTGTCGTGTTGGAAATCCCACGTGAACTCTAGCTACAGATGTAGTTAGGATGTTCCCACAACAATACGTCTACTAGGATAGTAAACGATCGTTCGGGCGGACCTGAAGACCCCAGTTCTGCCCTTGCACCGGGACAAACTGGACCTTGTAAACTACTTATATAGGCCAACCAGTAAAATGAGAACACGCTACTAGCACGAGCAAAGCTAGCAGGTGTTTTGAATCCTCGTGGTCCCAACAGCGGAAGGGTACCAGGCACGGGTAAGCCTTTTACGAGATCACCGAGTGTTCAACACTCGGCTGGAAGAAATAAAAGGGAGGCAATTCCAGCACTCCCAGTCGTGCAGATAGGCAACAATAAGCCGTCACGTAAAACCTCCCGATAATAATCGGCCAATACACAAAGTCTCTTGGCCTTGCCGGATGAACCCTCGCTACAGAGCTTCGAGTTCACCGACAGGCATAACACACTCAAACAAGCTTGACCTGACGCTTACCTTGAAGCCGGACGTCGCTCTGTGTGCTTGAGTGGAAATTCTGTTCTGTATTTAAGCTTACCCTTTCGGGTCTATTCCTAATAAGAAGTCCTAATCAAGTATACAAATATCAAGTGAACAATGATCCGTTATGGATCTTCTTGCATGCCAAGCGTCGTCTGCACCGTCGCATGAGCATCTTTAACGGTCCGCGCCCTGTCCCAGACGGTGAACGTGCCTTCCAAGGGTCGCTGAGCCTTCCGCGAGCTCATCCCAACCGCCACTGAGTGTTCGTACCGTAGATGGTCCGCTGAATGCGAATCCGGCCAGTCCATTATTAATAATAAGGACAGCCTGGATTCAGTGACATATGGGCCGTATCCAATACTCGTTGAAAGTTCGGAAGTGACGCCGTCGAGTCCCTTGCACCTTGGCGTCTCCGTACATCACCCGACCGAGGGTTCGTCGCTTGAACATCTTGGGCGGTGTCACGTCTTTGTCGACGGGTGATAATCCGCAACTACGGAGAAATCACTACACCACATTTTGTTGGATCCATCTTTCTTGCATCTTCCCCGAAGCGGGGACAAGGTAGCTTGGTTTCCGGGATCTATATCCCGTCAAGCCAGCTTGGAGGATCCCAACCTCCATCGCCCAGAACCCACGAACCTACTGGAAGCCTTGCGAGAGATCGACGAAGCCGAGCCTTGGCGCATCCAGTTTCGTGGGGACCCAAGCCAACACCCAGGACACCAGATCCAGCGTCTGGTGGGCAAGTTCTTCAATGTTCAGCCCAAGACTACCTGATCTTTATCACTCTTTGACGCTACGCCCCCAGTTTCAGTCTTCGTGGATTCGTTTGGTAGTAGTAACTAGCGACTGGAAACTGGGTCGAGCTAGCCTTTTGTATAAGCTATTATAATCCACACTCTCTTACTTGAATATGTCTGTAACATTCCCTCGTCGGTTGAGGAATCCAGTCAGAGTCTACCGGCGTACACATGGATCTGGGCTGGATCCACCCTTTCAGTGTACACCTGGATCTGGGCTGGATCCACCCTTTCAGTGTACACCTGGATCTGGGCTAGATCCACCCTTTCAGTGTACACCTGGATATGGGCTGGATCCACCCTTTCAGTGTACACCTGGATCTGGGCTGGATTCCGGATCCGGCTGGATCAACGCTTGGATTTCATCAGGATCTAGCGCCAACGACCCAGTTTCAATTGAGTCAGTATAGTTCGGGCTCTTGAAAGCTCGCGCTTGAGATCAAGCAGGACTCCTCGCACGTAAACGTCACTCTTATGCATACACATTCACTTCTTCCTCGTAATCCACTCTTCTCCTGTAGATTCGTCTTGTCTTTTTTTTCGATGTGACCAACTCACATCAGCGATCCTCCTCCTGGCCCACACCCTTCCTGTGGGCCCTTCTTCATCCTCCCATACGAGCATGACCAACTCAC
>NW_003306865.1:0-3737 GCF_000142945.1 Phytophthora infestans T30-4
CGATGGATGATTCACGATTCCGTAAGCAAATGTCCGAGCGTTATGATGCGGAGCCTAGATCGTGCATCTGCGCGTCGTGCTTGCTTGCAGGGTGTGTCGGATCGACTTCGCGTAGTACTTGTCGCCTACCTGTGACTGAGATCATGAAGAGTTGAGAGCCTCTAGGGTGTAACCCAACCAACGTAGTAAGTTCGGTTAACGTCGGATCGGCACAAGTAAAAGAAAAAGCTCACTAGAATGTAGGATCTGGCCAATGTATTATGCAGTTATCACTGCCAACACTAGATTGGCAATTCCCAACCTTCTCCTAGCTCGTACGGACAATGTAGTTCCGGTTCTTGAGGGCAGGAAGGCACTTGCGTGTTACTGTGCAAATTGAATTCTGTATTGATATTTAAGCCTATACCTGCCTGGATTTCTACCTTCTATGTCTCTCATGCGCTAAATCCCTTACCAGGCTCGGCTGCATGTCCCTTCTTCCCTTGACCCATCATCCCAGCTGTGTTATCTTCAGATCCATCGGATCCATGACGTAATCATCATGGTCACCCTATTATGGGTACACTCATCCGGATCCAGGTCGCTTGGATCCACCTCACTGTAGTTGTACACTCGCCGTGGATCCGAGCTCTCCAATCATCCAACATCATCTCGCAACCGTCTGTACTCTCCATTGTCCCACGAAAGTTCGAGATCCACTGCATCCATCATCCCTATACCCTGGATCCAGGTCCCTCAAGGCGGGATCCTCCCTCCATGGATCCGAACTCGGAAGTATGGGATCCGGGGTACCTCGCGGTGGATCTTGACTCCCCATTAGCCGTGGCTACTAAATCCATCTTCAGAGGGCACCGACCATTCTTCCTTCATAAGATCCACACCCGATCCACTCTTGTATAGTATATCCCATATCCATCTTAGTGAATCCAGGTAAGGGTGGATCCGAGGTAAGTCCTGGTGGATCTTGCCTTCTCGTACATCGCTCAAACCAGATCCATCGTCACTTCATACGTGGTGCTGCTCGTCATGGCTAATCCACCACCGGCAACTTGCATCCGTGCCACCAACCCAAATCCTCTCTAATCACTTGAAATTGTCACTGATTCGGGATAGTGACCCCGCGTCAGGCCCATTCTCTTATTTCTGAGAAAGCACTTCACCACAGCTGCGCCGGGGGCAAATTCGCGAACACGGGGTGTTCCATCCTCGCAGAGGATATAGTCAACCGACTCAGGAGCGGGTTTGACTACAAGTGCTACCAAGTGCAGCGGGGCTGCCGTAGCTTTAGCGTCAGAGGAAGACGTTCGACTCAAAGAGTCACTAATACTAAGTTCCTTATCCAAAGGAACTTACAGCCCAAGACCAGGGCTCAAAGTTAATACCTTAACTTTTATGCTTCAAAACCAGAAGTGTTTTATTTACTATTATTGCCGCCTAGGGGTAAATGAATCTGTTTAACTATCTAGCATAGTTAAACCTAATCAAATGCATAACGTGTGGCTTTCGGCCAACGTACTGAGAGACCTTGTTAACTCTCCAACTTATGTACTGAGAGTTTGTTAACTATCCGGGTACTTCGTACCCCTGTGTGTTCCACACTATGTAACCCCGTTACGGGATCTGTTTACCGGGTACGTGATAGCCAAAGCTAGTGCGTCTAGAACGGCACAAACCATTGCCGAATCGTACGAGGAGTGCGTTTTCCGAAGATTTGGGGATAGTGAGATGATTAGGCATGATCGGGAGCCAGGCTTTATGTCTGATTTCTTTCGAGCATTCAACCGGATCCTGGGGCAGCGACAGCGAGCAACCATGGCATATCGTCCCCAAGCTAACGGGTCGGCCGAACGCATGGTACAGATGATCACGAGGGCACTCAAGATGTATGTCCAGGATTTGGATCAGAGGGATTGGGATGAGTACGCAGAACGGCTCTACTTCGCGATGAACACCGCCCAAGACAGGATCCGGGGTGATACCCCCATTTTACTTGGTACATGAGTGGGATCCCAAATCCACCCTGGAAGCGGCCATCCCAGTATGCAGCACCAAGAAGAGAAACCGAGATCCAAGGCGATGGCGATACCAAGTCCAGAAATACTACCGGCAAGCCAGATCCCAAGTGAAAGAACGGCTGCGGAGTGCGATACAAGATCGAGCGGATCGACACAACGAAGACGCCCGTCTACATCAAATCCAAGTGGGATCGCAGGTGTGGCTTTATTTGGATCGAGTGAAAGAAGGGTACGCCCGCAAATTGGCCCATCTATGGCACGGACCGTTCCGGGTGAGCTAAAAGATAGGGGAACATGCGGTGAAGTTAGAAACGGCAGGTACCGAATATCGCTTGTTCTCTGTAGTACACGTATTCAAGCTGAAGTTGGTCAAGGAATATCCGGACCGGCCGTAAACCCGTCTTTCGGTGGATGAATCCGACCGGGTGGATTTCGACGAAGTCCTCCTACCGGAAGATAGTTGGAATGTGGATCTCGAAGCCGACGAGTTCGAAGTCGAGAAGATCACCGATATGAGGTCGGGGAAACGAACTAGATACGGACGGATTTACCGCGAATTTCTGGTGTACTGGCGTGGATATGACGAACCCAGTTGGGTAGACGAGGCAGATCTGAACTGTGGAGCATTACTCTACGATTTCTTGAGGGATCGTACGAATCGTAACAGATTCGGCGTGATGCAGTCTCATGAAGAAGAGTAGGGAGGGGACCCATGGATGTGAGTTGGTCATGTCGATGGGAGAATGAAAAAGGGCCCTGTGGTGAAGTGCTTTCTCAGAAATAAGAGAATGGGCCTGACGCGGGGTCACTATCCCGCATCAGTGACAATTTCAAGTGATTAGAGAGGATTTGGGTTGGTGGCACGGATGCAAGTTGCCGGTGGTGGATTAGCCATGACGAGCAGCACCCCGTATGAAATGACGATGGATCTGGTTTGAGCGATGTACGAGAAGGCAAGATCCACCAAGACTTACCTCGGATCCACCCTTACCTGGATTCACTTAAATGGATATGGGATATACTATACAAGAGTGGATCGGGTGTGGATCTTATGAAGGAAGAATGGTCGGTGCCCTCTGAAGATGGATCTAGTAGCCACGGCTAATGAGGAGTCAAGATCCACCGCGAGGTACCCCGGATCCCATACTTCCGAGTTCGGATCCATGGAGGGAGGATCCCGCCTTGAGGGACCTGGATCCAGGGTACAGGGATGAGGGATGCAGTGGATCTCGAACTTTCGTGGGACAATGGAGATCACAGACGGTTGCAAGATGATGTTGGATGATTGGAGAGCTCGGATCCACGGCGAGTGTACAATTACAGTGAGGTGGATCCAAGCGACCTGGATCCGGATGAGTGTACCCATAATAGGGTGACCATGATGATTACGTCATGGATCCGGTGGATCTGAAGATAACACAGCTGGGATGATGGGTCAAGGGAAGAAGGGACATGCAGCCGATCCTGGTAAGGGATTTAGCAGATGAAAGACATAGAAGGTAGAAATCCAGGCAGGTATAGGCTTAAATATCAATACAGACCTCAATTTGCACAGTAACACGCAAGTGCCTTCCTGCCCTCAAGAACCGGAACTACATTGGCCGTACGAGCTAGGAGAAGCTTGGGAATTGCGAATCTAGTGTTGGTAGCGATAACTGGATAATACATTGGCCAGATCCTACAACCTAGTGAGCTTTCCTTTACTTGTGCAGATCCGACAGG
>NW_003306866.1:0-3743 GCF_000142945.1 Phytophthora infestans T30-4
GGGAAACCGGGAATGGGAGATTGGGGGGATTCAGAATCCGGCGGAGTGCCCATCTCCCCAAAGGAGAAGGTCGTTGTCATCTCGCATAACGTCTCGTTGACGGGAGGCGCGATCCAGCCGTCCGGTCAGGTCGCGGATCTCGACCGCCTGATCAGCCAACAGGAGTCGCAGGTCCTGCGACCGAGAGGCCGCACGGTGCTCCCACCCCTGGATCTCCATCGCTTGGTCATGGATTTGGGCCCGCAAGGTCTGAAGTTGGGTAGTGTGTAGAGACGCAGCTTGGTCTTGGGCATCTTGAGCCGTCTGGAGCTCCGCCGTCAGGGTTTGCACCTGATCGGAAAGAGCCTGGGCTAGAACCCGCAGATCGGTGGGCGACATGGAAGACGGACTGGCCGGAGGTGTGGTGGATGGGACCTTGCCCGACGATTAGCCGGTACGCTTGGCGGGAGACATGTGTCGCGAAGGAGAGAAAGCGGTTGTGGATGCTGGTGATGCACGTCGTGGACGCTGTTGTGCAGCGCCGACCACGTACAGGAGGCGATTGTGGTGAAGTGCTTTCTCAGAAATAAGAGAATGGTCCAGACGCGGGGTCACTATCCCGAATCAGTGACAATTTCAAGTGATTATAGAGGATTTGGGTTGTTTGGCACGGGTGCAAGTTGCCTGTGGTGGATTAGCCATGGCGAGCAGCACCCCGTATGGAATGACGATGGATCTGATATGAGCGATGTACGAGAAGGCAAGATCCACCAAGACTTACCTCGGATCCACCCTTACCTGGATTCACTAAGATGGATATGGGATATACTATACAAGAGTGGATCGAGTGTGGATCCTATGAAGGAAGGATGGTCGGTGCCCTCTGACGGTGGATCTAGTAGCCACGGCTAATGAAGAGTCAAGATCCACCGCGAGGTACCCCGGATCCCATACTTCTGAGTTCGTATCCAAGGAGGGAGGATCCCGCCTGGAGGGACCTGGATCCAGGGTATAGGTATGAGGGATACAGTGGATCTCGAACTTTCGTGGGACAACGGAGATCACAGACGGTTGCGAGATGATGTTGGATGATCGGAGAGCTCGGATCCACGGCGAGTGTACCATTACAGTGAGGTGGATCCAAGCGACCTGGATCCGGATGAGTGTACCCATAATAGGGTGACCATGATGATTACGTCATATATCCGGTGGATCTGAAGATAACACAGCTGGGATGATGGGTCAAGGGAAGAAGGGACATGCAGCCGAGCCTGGTAAGGGATTTAGCAGATGAAAGACATAGAAGGTAGAAACCCAGGCAGGTATAGGCTTAAATATCAATACAGACCTCAATTTGCACAGTATCACGCAAGTGCCTTCCTGCCCTCAAGAACCGGAACTACATTGGCCGTACGAGCTCCGAGAAGGTTGGGAATTGCGAATCTAGTGTTGGTAGTGATAACTGGATAATACATTGGCCAGATCCTACAACCTAGTGAGCTTTTCCTTTACTCGTGCAGATCCGACAGGTTAACCGAATTTACTACTTGGTCGGTTACACCCTAGAGGTTCTCAACTCTCAAGATCCCGTCACAGGAGGCGGCAAGTACGACTTAAAGGACAACACAAAGGCAAGGGAACACACCCACAAGGCAACCCTACGGCCAGATCCACGATCTAGGCCCCGGATCCATAAGCTCGAATATTCGCTTAGGATACGGAACCATCCACGGACGCAGAGTGAAGATTTTCCACTGCTGCTCCACCCCATCCCCACGTCTCGCCAAGACACTCAAGCTTCACCACTTGAACTCTTCGGAAGTTACCGAGAGAGCAGATCCCGCCCTACCGACGGGTACACAAGGTGAGGAAAGTTCAGCAGAACACGGATCATCGGGGGACCCCCTCCGTTAGTCGGTGTCTGGGCGCAGTTGGTAAGTTGGATCTGGCAATCTCGCAGATTTTGCTGATCCCGCTACACCACACCCAAGAACTGTCCCACGTGGAGTTCTTGTGAGGACATGTTCTGGGCGTGGGTGGAAACTCTCCAGTACTCACCCACGGAGTTATGGGAACTCCATGAAGATCAGCAGCTGTCCCACATCCTGGACCAGCGTGATCTTCGTGTGAGGTTTGCCCACTTGATCAGCAAGCGTATGCTGCCAAGGGACATCCTGAAGCGCGCGGCTTCTAGCGCTCACGATGAGCGCGGGTACGGTATGTATTCATCGTCCGTACCCCGTTCGGGCAAGAAGCCCCGGACTACTTATGAAGCTGCCGCCGCTTCTGTTCCCAGATTGCGACAGCCTTCGGGCAGTCAATCAGGAGCCGTTCAATCGGCTCCCACGAGTTCTCGGAGTGGGCATAACCCCTCCACTTCACAAGGAGCTGTCGCTTACCGCGACACCGTTGCTCCTGGAGGATCCGCTCCACGTGGAAGTGGACTTCTCCATTCCGGTCAAGCAGGGGCGGAGGTGCCCTCGTACGAGTACGAGTACTCGGCGCCTCCCGAGAGCCACTCTCGTCCGAGTGCTCCGACTGCGGGTCCGACACAGGACCCTGAGGTTAACCGCCTCCGTCAACGTGTCCTCGTGCTTGAGATTGCACTTGGCCTTGGGACTGGCGGTAATGCTGCCGCCCAGGCCGGGAATCAGGGCGAGCTCGCTCGTCTTGCGGGCCGCCTGGACCTGGTGGAGCGAGAGGTCGCGAGCCTGCACCTGCGGGTGGATCGCCGGGCCTCTTCGTCCGATCTGGACGAGGCCTTTCGCATGATCCGACGGATCGAGGCTTTGTTGCCACGTCCGGAGCCGCCTGCGGCACACTCCCAGACCTACGCGTATGGTGCGTACCCGGCGTACTCAGCGTACTCGGCGTATGGCGCCGGGGTCCGTTCGTATGGAGCCCCTCCGGCGTACGGTCTTGACCGCAGCCTTGCCGTCCCGACCGAGGCTTGGGTGCCTGCTCCGACGCCCTCGTCGATGACTGTGACCGGCCCTCGCTTCGAAAAGCTGGGTCAAGGGGGGTCTGCGAGTCAGCAACCCCCTGCGGGTCAAAGTACCCGTTAAGACGTCCGACATAGAACGTCGGGTGCGTCGTCATTGACTTTGGAAGGTCGATGGTGTACGACGCACCATGTCTGGCCAGGACTGCAAAAGGTCCGATGAAGCGGTGCTTCAGCTTGTTGCTGCCGACAGAGCTAACAGTGTCTAGAGGTAGGTTCCTCGTGTCTAGTAACACTAAGTCACCAATCTCAAATATACTTAAGTTTCCTCTTCCTTGTTTGTCCGAGTACTCCTTTTGTTTATCTTGGGCCGCTGCCATGGCATCGCGGACCCTGCTGACAATGTTCAGCTTGGTATCCATAAAGGATTCCACCTGTTTCCGCAGCGAAACTGGCCTCACATCCGAGACCTGGGAGGAAAGGGCTTTCCGAGCCTCTCCCCCACTTAGAATAGAGGAGTCAGTGTTTCCTCGAAGAGTGAGAGGCACTCTGGGGTGGCGGAAGCCGTTCAAGTAGAACGGCGTGAACCCCGTGGACGCGTGCACCGCGTTGTTGAGCGCAAACTCAACAACTGGAAGCTGCGTCGGCCACGTACGTGGCGCTGCCGCGCACACACTGCGCAGAGTGTCCTCGAGCACTCGATTGACGCGCTCTGTTTGGCCGTCTGTCTGCGGATGATCCGCAGTGGACATCTGCAGACGAGTTCCCAGTAAAGGGAACAGCGTTTTCCAAAACGCAGCAGTGAACGCGGGTCTCGGTCCGA
>NW_003306867.1:0-3748 GCF_000142945.1 Phytophthora infestans T30-4
GCCTCCCTTCGGAAACCTGAGCTTCGGCGCGCGCTGAAGGAGGACTCGCCCGCAGTTCCTACGAAGTCCGGACCCCCCGCCCTCGCCTCGACAAAAATCGCCGAGTTGGAGAGAAAGCGCTCCGTCTCTGACGCGTCGCTCCCAGTGGCTCAAGCGGTCTTCTACGAGATGAAGAGCACCCAGGATGCCCCAAGGTGCATGGTGGCGAGCCTTTCTCGCTATGCTTGGGCGCGCGGCGAAGAGTTGGTCCAGGCAGCTGCCGAAGAAGACTCAGCGACGTTGGAACCTACTCAGCGAGGCGTTCCTGGATTATTACTGCTCACAGTTCGACCAATCCGCCCGCACTCGTTACTACTCGGCGAGACGTAAAGTCACCGAACCGATTTGCGACTTCCTGATCCGACTCAACGGGTACGCTCGGACAGCCAAGATCCAGTACGAGAGGGGTGGCGCCGACGCAGCTGACCATGTCGAACACTTCTTGCTGCATTGTGGTGATGACGATGTGATGGATTTAATGTCCCCCTTGCAGTTGGAAGACATCAGTAAGGTGGAACAGATAATCAATCGTCGGATCCTCGGCGAGAAGCGTAAGAAGCAACGCGACCGACTCGTGACCGCACGAAGCCGAGATGACAAGCGGAAGGATCAGAGCCGTGGCGGAGAATGCGCTTCCGGGCGCAGCTGACTGCACACTAGACACACGTGTTGATGTCGGGCAGTCGACTGCAGCGTCGACCTCCTGCTTGTAGCAGCGACGAAGCATTCCTCGCAGACTCGCTGTGAGCACATACTGACCATTAGTTTTCGAGGATTATCAAGAAGTACAAGACGGCGACGTACCGTTCTACAGTAGCGACAGATCTCCTGGTTCACGGGGCTCTTGGGTGGCCTCACGACGCCCTTGCAGTTTACCATTGTATCCGCTCGAGTGGAGTAGGGAATGGTTCGCTATTGTCGGAATGTGCAATGAAGGGAGACGCCGGTCGATGGATGCAGAGGAGCGGGAAGAGTGAAATATCTAGAAACCAGGCGGCATCAGCTTGAGAGGGGACTCGAAAGTGCTGGCGTGCTGCGGTCAAAGCAGCTGGCGATTGCACACTGCCAATGTTCGACCAGATGAACTTCATGTTGAGCTTGACATGCGAATTGGATCGGATCCAGTTCTCCAGCAGGGATCGCTTGTCGGCTCTGCTGCTGCTACATGTATTATACATGTACATGTACATGTAGTATAATAGCTGGTCAAGCTGACCGTCAACTTCGCCGATCGTAAGCCGCGGAGTACATGTACTTCGAGGTACTGTACTACATGTAGAATATAAAGACACCAAGATGTCGGCTGGGAAGATCTTTTGTCGACTTCCATGGCTGACAAGTGCGTGGTACCTACAACAGCCATCACTAGCGATGATAAATTACATAGTACAGCGGATCGAGAGCGTGCGCCATGATAAGCACAATGACTACAGTTGATCAGATACAGAACGTGCTTCATCCTAGGTTTCTAGCCGAGAAACCTGTCGAAATGATTGAAATTTGATAATTCACTTTCGCAATTTCAAATTAGAAACCTTTTCTGGCACCACCAGCCGCATATTAGGAAGGTCATAATGACGAGCTGGACAACCGCGTGCGTCTACTTCTCCGTGTTTCTAGATGGTTCCTGGTGCTGAATACCGACTGGCAGTCGGTGATTGCAAGCTCGTAATGTTGCAATAGAGCAGCGCTTATTAATTAACGCAATTGCAGGCTGCAATTTTGCTCGTGGTTCGCACTTGAGTCAGCTTTCAGCGATCACCTTCGTCAGCTCATCGTCCATCTTCATAATGGTATTATCCCGGTTGGACAAAAATGGTAATATATTTTATCTTAAATTAGAGGAATGTAACTCCGCAACCGTAGAGCCGATTTCGTTGTGTGTCCCCTTAATAGATAGCTTGGTGTCTATTTATTCTCGTAAGAACTTCACAGCATCTAATAATGTTCACTACTTTTCAAATGGTCGCCGGTAAGAAATTGACTGCTGCTGAGAAGTACTTGGTTGTGAAGACCTACGAGTTCCTCCGCCAAAAGAAGGCCTCTGCACCGCATCTATGGAAAGGAGGAGTTCGTTATCATGTCAAAGAGTGTTTAGGCTTTGCTACGGGCACCATTTCAGCTATATGGGCGCACTGGGAGCAGCACCACGACAAGAATTTCACCTCGGTAGGCTGTACTTCATTTTCATTTCAGTTATTATTGATATTTATCATTTCAGTGGTCGACAAATTAATTATGACAGATGGAAGGTCCAAAACCATCTGGGAGGCCTCCAGAAATACGAGACAAAATATCTGCAGCAAGGTGATGAATGCGAAATTGCATCGGAACCAGAGGGCAGCAACGAGGACACGGAAGAGGATGACGCCGTCGATGACAATGAAGCTGTAGCCGATTAGGAAATATGAACGGGTGACCCGTTGTATGTTCTTTAAACTCTAGATATTCTTTTGACGGGTTCTTTTTAACAAGTTTATAATTTTCTAACAATCGTCAAATTGCGGGAAATATTTGGAATTTATCCATCCGGTTCTGAAAATCCCCACCTGTTATCCCGGCTCTGCCAAATGAATATGCATGCATGTTAGTACGTGCCAAGCCCACAATTGCAAACAATTCTGCAAGATATAGAGCCTTTTTTAAACGGCCGATTGGGAGATCAATGGTCTCAGTCCTTCTGGTGGACCCACATGTACAAGTGGGTCGCCCGGTACGTCAAGACATGTGAAACATGTCAGCGGGTTAAACCCGCAGGGCACTCTTCGGCTCCACTACAGAGCCTGCCCGTACCGGGCTGATTGTTGGAAGTCGATGAGTCTTGACTTCATCTTTGGGCTTCCCCGCCCGACGGACACGGCAACACCGGAATTTTGGTGTTCGTGTGTCCGCCTGAGCAAGATGGTACATCTTGCTCCAGTTCCCGTCACTGTGACGGGCGAACAAACCGCAAGGTTGTTCGTCGATGGCGTGTTCCGCTATCACGGTCTCCCGGAGACGATTGTCTCGGACCGAGACCCGCGGTTCACTGCTGCGTTTTGGAAAACGCTGTTCCCTTTACTAGGAACTCGTCTGCAGATGTCCACTGCGGATCATCCGCAGACAGACGGCCAAACAGAGCGCGTCAATCGAGTGCTCGAGGACACTCTGCGCAGTGTGTGCGCGGCAGCGCCACGTACGTGGTCGACGCAGCTTCCAGTTGTTGAGTTTGCGCTCAACAACGCGGTGCACGCGTCCACGGGGTTCACGCCGTTCTACTTGAACGGCTTCCGCCACCCCAGAGTGCCTCTCACTCTTCGAGGAAACACTGACTCCTCTATTCTAAGTGGGGGAGAGGCTCGGAAAGCCCTTTCCTCCCAGGTCTCGGATGTGAGGCCAGTTTCGCTGCGGAAACAGGTGGAATCCTTTATGGATACCAAGCTGAACATTGTCAGCAGGGTCCGCGATGCCATGGCAGCGGCCCAAGATAAACAAAAGGAGTACTCGGACAAACAAGGAAGAGGAAACTTAAGTATATTTGAGATTGGTGACTTAGTGTTACTAGACACGAGGAACCTACCTCTAGACACTGTTAGCTCTGTCGGCAGCAACAAGCTGAAGCACCGCTTCATCGGACCTTTTGCAGTCCTGGCCAGACATGGTGCGTCGTACACCATCGACCTTCCAAAGTCAATGACGACGCACCCGACGTTCTATGTCGGACGTCTGA
>NW_003306868.1:0-3750 GCF_000142945.1 Phytophthora infestans T30-4
ATTCGATTACCTGTCGGATCGGCACGTGTATAGGAAAGCTCACTAGGTTGTAGGATCTGGCCAATGTATTATCCAGTTATCACTACCAACACTAGGTTCGCAATTCCCAACCTTCTTCTAGCTCGTACGGCCAATGTAGCTCCGATTCTTGAGGGGAGGAAGGCACTTGCGTGTTACTGTGCAAATCGAAGACTGTATTGATACTCAAGCCTATACCTGCCTGGATTTTTACCTTCTATGTATTTACCTGTTAAATCCCTTACCAGGCTCGACTGCATGTCCTTTCTCTCCTTGACCCATCATCCCAGCTGTATTATCCTCAAATCCACCGGATCCACGGCGTAATCATTATAATCACCCGATTATGGGTACACTCATCCGGATCCAGGTCACTTGGATCCACCTCACTGTAAGTGTACACTCGTCATAGATCTGAGCTCTCCAATCCTCCAACATCGTCTTGCGACCGTTTGTCATCTCCATCGTCCCACGAAAGCTCGAGATCCACTGTATCCGTCATTCCTGTGTGGTGTAGCAGGATCAGCAAAATCTGCGAGATTGCTGAGTCCAACTTACCAACTGCGCTCAGACACCGACTAACGGAGGGGGGGGGGCCGATGATTCGTGTTCTGCTGAACTTTCCTCACCTTGTGTACCCGTCGGTAGGGCTGGATCTTGCTCTCTCGGTAACTTCCGAAGAGTTCAAGTGGTGAAGCTTGAGTGTCTTGGCGAGACGTGGGGATGGGGTGGAGCAGCAGTGGAAAATCTTCACTCTGCGTCCGTGGATGGTTCCGAATCCTAAGCGAATATTCGAGCTTATGGATCCGGGGCCTAGATCGTGGATCTGGCCGTAGGGTTGCCTTGCGAGTGTGTCCCTTGCCTTTGCGTTTCCTTTACGTCGTACTTGCCGCCTCCTGTGACGGAATCTTGAGAGTTGAGACCTTCTAGGGTGTAACCGACCAAGTAGTAAATTCGGTTAACCTGTCGGATCTGCACAAGTAAAGGAAAAGCTCACTAAGTTGTAGGATCTGGCCAATGTATTATCCAGTTATCGCTACCAACACTAGATTCGCAATTTCTAACCTCCTCCTAGCTCGTACGGCCAATGTAGCTCCGATTCTTGAGGGGAGGAAGGCACTTGCGTGTTACTGTGCAAATCGAAGACTGTATTGATACTCAAGCCTATACCTGCCTGGATTTTTACCTTCTATGTATTTACCTGTTAAATCCCTTACCAGGCTCGACTGCATGTCCTTTCTCTCCTTGACCCATCATCCCAGCTGTATTATCCTCAAATCCACCGGATCCACGGCGTAATCATTATAATCACCCGATTATGGGTACACTCATCCGGATCCAGGTCACTTTGATCCACCTCACTGTAAGTGTACACTCGTCATGGATCTGAGCTCTCCAATCCTCCAACATCGTCTTGCGACCGTTTGTCATCTCCATCGTCCCACGAAAGCTCGAGATCCACTGTATCCGTCATTCCTGTGTGGTGTAGCAGGATCAGCAAAATCTGCGAGATTGCTGAGTCCAACTTACCAACTGCGCTCAGACACCGACTAACGGAGGGGGGCCCCCGATGATTCGTGTTCTGCTGAACTTTCCTCACCTTGTGTACCCGTCGGTAGGGCTGGATCTTGCTCTCTCGGTAACTTCCGAAGAGTTCAAGTGGTGAAGCTTGAGTGTCTTGGCGAGACGTGGGGATGGGGTGGAGCAGCAGTGGAAAATCTTCACTCTGCGTCCGTGGTTGGTTCCGAATCCTAAGCAAATATTAGAGCTTATGGATCCGGGGCCTAGATCGTGGATCTGGCCGTAGGGTTGCCTTGCGAGTGTGTCCCTTGCCTTTGCGTTTCCTTTACGTCGTACTTGCCACCTCCTGTGACGGAATCTTGAGAGTTGAGACCTTCTAGGGTGTAACCGACCAAGTAGTAAAATCGATTAACCTGTCGGATCGGCACGTGTATAGGAAAGCTCACTAGGTTGTAGGATCTGGCCAATGTATTATCCAGTTATCGCTACCAACACTAGATTCGCAATTCCCAACCTTCTCCTAGCTCGTGCGGCCAATGTAGTTCCGGTTCTTGAGGGCAGGAAGGCACTTGCGTGTTACTGTGCAAATGAGGTTCTGTATTGATATTTAAGCCTATACCTGCCTGGATTTCTACTTTTTATGTCTTTCACCTGCTAAATCCCTTACCAGGCTCGGCTGCATGTCCCTTCTTCCCTTGACCCATCATCCCAGCTGTGTTATCTTCAGATCCACCGGATCCATGACGTAATCATCATGGTCACCCTATTATGGGTACACTCATCCGGATCCAGGTCACTTGGATCCACCTCACTGTAAGTGTACACTCGTCATGGATCTGAGCTCTCCAATCCTCCAACATCGTCTTGCGACCGTTTGTCATCTCCATCGTCCCACGAAAGCTCGAGATCCACTGTATCCGTCATTCCTGTGTGGTGTAGCAGGATCAGCAAAATCTGCGAGATTGCTGAGTCCAACTTACCAACTGCGCTCAGACACCGACTAACGGAGGGGGCCCCCCGATGATTCGTGTTCTGCTGAACTTTCCTCACCTTGTGTACCCGTCGGTAGGGCTGGATCTTGCTCTCTCGGTAACTTCCGAAGAGTTCAAGTGGTGAAGCTTGAGTGTCTTGGCGAGACGTGGGGATGGGGTGGAGCAGCAGTGGAAAATCTTCACTCTGCGTCCGTGGTTGGTTCCGAATCCTAAGCAAATATTAGAGCTTATGGATCCGGGGCCTAGATCGTGGATCTGGCCGTAGGGTTGCCTTGCGAGTGTGTCCCTTGCATTTGCGTTTCCTTTACGTCGTACTTGCCACCTCCTGTGACGGAATCTTGAGAGTTGAGACCTTCTAGGGTGTAACCGACCAAGTAGTAAAATCGATTAACCTGTCGGATCGGCACGTGTATAGGAAAGCTCACTAGGTTGTAGGATCTGGCCAATGTATTATCCAGTTATCGCTACCAACACTAGATTCGCAATTCCCAACCTTCTCCTAGCTCGTGCGGCCAATGTAGTTCCGGTTCTTGAGGGCAGGAAGGCACTTGCGTGATACTGTGCAAATTGAGTTCTGTATTGATATTTAAGCCTATACCTGCCTGGATTTCTACTTTTTATGTCTTTCACCTGCTAAATCCCTTACCAGGCTCGGCTGCATGTCCCTTCTTCCCTTGACCCATCATCCCAGCTGTGTTATCTTCAGATCCACCGGATCTATGACGTAATCATCATGGTCACCCTATTATGGGTACACTCATCCGGATCCAGGTCACTTGGATCCACTTCACTGTAAGTGTACACTCGCCGTGGATCCGAGCTCTCCAATCATCCAACATCATCTCGCAACCGTCTGTGATCTCCATTGTCCCACGAAAGTTGGAGATCCACTACCCTTATCATCCTTGTATCCCGGATCCAGGTCGTCCTATGCGGGATCCTCCCTCCTTGGATCCGAACTCGGAAGTATGGGATCCGGGACACCTCGGTGGATCTTGACTTATTGTTAGCCGTGGTTACTAGATAAACCTTCAGATGGCACCTACCATCTTTTCTTCATAGGATCCATACTCGATCCACCCGTATATAGTATATCCCATATCCATCTAAGTGAATCCAGGTAAGGGTGGATCCGAGATAGGTCTTGGTGGATCTTGCCTTCCCGTACATCACTCATACCAGATCCACCGTCATTCATACGGGGTGCTGCTCGTCATGG
>NW_003306869.1:0-3760 GCF_000142945.1 Phytophthora infestans T30-4
CCCTCGAGGAAAATGCACGGTTCGTAGCTCTCCCTGGCCAACTTCTAGGCTTGGGAAAGGTTGGCCAAGAATGTTGTCTCCATGAGGCCCCTGGTCCCACTCAAGGAGGAGCCTGAACTTCTTCCTCAGTGTTGGGCCAAGAACGTCCTGGGCAGACCTGAATAAGCAGCGTCAGACGCGCTTGGGGTTCCTGAGATCCTTAGGACCCCCATGATCCGGTGTATCCTTTGGTGACGGAGTATGCGGACGTGGTGAACAAACAACCCACCGACCCAACTCCCCACCGGATCGAGGTGTACGGCATGAGATTGATCTCGTGTCTGGCACAAAGTACTGTGTCACGAGGCAATGGCCTCTTCCGCGCGAACAGTGCGAGGTCATTGATGCCTTCTTTGCTGCGGAAGCGAAGGAAGGCATGGTGCGGGAGTCAACATCCCCGCACTCGACGCCAACTTTCTGCGTTCGGAAGCCGAACGTCAAGTGGCGTCTAGCTTAAGCTTATAACAAGCTGAACAACGCAACAGTGCCGGCCCAAACACCGATCTCACGAAAGGAGATTGTTAAACAACATGCCGGTAGCGTACTGTACAGTGCGCTGGATTTGGTAGACCGATACTTCCAGATCCTGATGCGAGAGAGTGACATCCCGCTCACCGCGGCAAGCACTCCAAGTGGCATGCTTTGTGAGCGGCTCGGCATGCCGCAGGGCTTGTCTAACGCCCGGCGACGCTCAACCGCCTGGTGACGCAACTGTTCCGCCCTTTGCGTATCTTCGTACAGACGTACTTCGACGACATATTCGTCCATAGCCGTGCCGAGGGAGGCAAGACGGCCATGGAGGTGCATCTGGGGCACCTCCGTCGAGTGTTGGCAGGTCTGGTAGCGACGTCAGAGAATACAGCAGAGCGATGGACATGCTCTTGAGATTGTAGAGACCTTGAAAACTTGGCTTAAAAAAATATTTAATATCATGCCAAAGTCGTCTCTAATTTTTTTGTTTTCGTTGTTTTTCGTTTTCAATGCTACCGATATAGTAGATAAAATAGCTGAACGTTGTAAAGGCTAACCTGTTAGGATGCAGCTCCTGCGCCTGCCTCGCAGCCGCAGCATCTGCCTTGCTGAATCGGCCCTTCTATTTTCACAACACTAGAGAACAGTAGTTTCTGGAGTTGATGTAAGGAATATGCAAAAATCCGGATTAACATTAACCGAGGTTAAGACTTGCCGCTAAAATGCCGATCATAGACTTCATAACACTCGAGCCACTTGAGCTTTTCTCGACAAATCAAAAACTTGCGGTAAAAAAAATGAATACCATGACTTGACACCTAGCTTCTTGACAATCGTGGGCCTCAATTCTTTTTTTGGTGAATGCTACTACTAAGTATTAATATCAAGCCAAAACTCAGATACACACGACAAAGGTTTCTACAACAAGAATAAAAACTAGGTTATAGCGGTTTAATCCACAGTGAAACCACTAACCTAAAATAACATAAACAGAATGACATCCTTTAACCAGATGGCACATTTTTAATCCAGTGCTTTCCATTCTTTTTGCAATAATAAAAAAAGCTGATCTCCTCGTAACTGATACAAACTACACAGCAAGGAGGAATATACCTTGGTCGGAGCCTATTCAAAACCTTCAAGCAAGATTAAATCTCCTTTGTTTGCGCTTGAAATGGCTGTATAAGCAAAAAAAGAGAGGCTAGAATGAATCTGGGTATTGTGTTAGTTGAAGAGCACTTTTTTAAAAGCATGACAAGTTTAAAAAATATATACAAATGTACTTTGAAATCGTATTCAACTATTAATACATTCTACGTCAAAATGACAAATTCCTGGTTCAATATGTCAAAGAAAAAGCTCAAAATGTCACCGTAAAAAGATGGGGGGCACGCAACTGCCTATGCTGCCGCCAATCATCTCATATTGTACTTGTTGGCGTGGAACACCGCGCCGTTAGCACCGCCAATTGTCCATCATGGGCGGCAAGTGAAAATCATGGTGCCTCTGTCGTAATTATGGTGGGTGAATGCTGCATCGCAAAACGAGTCGTTATTCTTCGCGCGAAGTGCATATCTATCAAGAACTGTACTACCGCATCACCAGGTGTATTCGCTATACAGGTTTAGCACTTTTGACCCAATGACATTTTGAACTAGGAATTGGCCCTCTCGTCAATTGGGTACAAGGATGGACGTTTCTCACCTTAACGATGTAAAAAAAAATCAACTGTTGTACATGGGGGTCTCCCTGGACGTGAGCTACGATCATTGAACAAGCTGCGAAGATGAGCAACGCGTGCAAGCTCTTTTTGTTTAGTGGGCGCAGTGTGTTTGTCGAGGGTCGGAGAGAATAGTCCTAGCAGACCATCTACAAGCAGACAGCTAGGGAGTTATTAATCAGTTTTAAATATTGTATTATCTAACAGCTTAACGGGATGACCACCTAACAACTTCATTTATTCGGCGCATTCATAATGAATTCTTCAATCTGGATAGAATAGAGAGACTGCTCACGTAGCGTTAGTTTAGCGTAGACAAGGACACCGATGCCGATATCGTTTCGTTGGTATCCGGTCGCTGTAGCAATGCAGTTACACTCTAGTGGTGTCCGTAATAGTGTTGTTCACGGCGATGAAGTCAGACTTAGTAATCTGCTGGGTGTGCAATCTCCTCTTTATAAAATTGCTACAGTATTCATACAATGTATTAATACAGTTGTACAAGACATGTCATGTACCGCTCATTGATTTCATTTGCTTTTTAGGGTAATGCCAGCGATTACGCAAAGGATAAAACATGCCTGGATGGGTAATCACCGCGAACTCTATGCCCAATCTATCATTACTGTCCTTTTAATAAACGTGTTACAAATCTTTACCGGTACCAACTGCGTGCCGTTGCATACTACTGTACAATATATACCGAGTAGTTGCGATAAGAAGTTATGCAATGGGGTTTAGAAAAAATATAAGTTTTCTATAAATGGAGCCATATCGCACTTCACTTGGTATTTGAAAAATATTGCAAAAACGAGTAGACCTTTTAATGCCTTAAAAGTATTAAAAGTAAAAAAAACACCAAGTCATGCATGGTCTGAGTGCCATCCTTCATGTCGGGACGCTAAAGCTGGGTCAAAACGGTAATCAACTCCGATGGGATCGCCAGTCCGGGGCTTGTCGGCTATTGTAGAATCACTCATTCCGTTTCCTGCGTTATCCCTCACCAACAGGTCTTCAATGTCGTCATCACTCGCTCATACGTCTGGTGGTACTATTCCCTCCAGCTCTATCTATAGTTTGAACGATTCTCTTGAACTCGACTTGTTAATAATGGAGTGCGACTCAGAACCCACACGCGCCGAGATCAGGAAGTGGCCTACTGAGCTCAAAGCCATGCGGAAAGGCGAATTACATCGACAGCGGATGTTACGTTTCCGAGGACGTCGTGCAATGCTGAAGAAGAGCATGGAAGAGGAGTGTCGTCGTCTTGAACAAGAGCTGGAGCAGCGACTGGCCCACTTACGTCGAAACAGTGTTTGTACCAGTCACAGTAGAGCGACTCAAGTCCAGCAACGAATGCAACAGCTGGTGTTAGAGCGTGAATGGCTCCAGGAAGAAAGTGTGCAGCTATGTCAAAAGCTCGGACAGCCCCGCAGAGTTAAACAATTACGGGCAAATGCGGCCGGCGGCCTCGCTAGGTCACTGAACAAAAACACGGAAGAACACTTCAGCGTCAAAACACTGCGTTAA
>NW_003306870.1:0-3761 GCF_000142945.1 Phytophthora infestans T30-4
AGGGCGGGTAGCATAGGGTAATGGCTATTAGGTCAGTATCGGTGCACCATCTCTTTGATTGCTTGAGGCCCTAGACGACTGGGAGTACCATAGGAAGTGGTTGATGACCTTCCACTGACTGACTGCAGAATACTTACTTGACAAAACAATGACCAGAAAAAGACACGAGGCCTACACTCGATCTGATTAGTCCCAATAGTGAAACCCAAGTCAAAGATGTCGATGCTTCCAGCTTGTCGACTGGAAACGTCGTAAAGGTCCTCGGGGGTCTGGCTCCCGGTCCACTGCACGTTGGCTAGCTCTTACATCAATAACCAACAGTTGTAATAGTGGCGAGTACGCCGACGACTACAGCAGCACCAGCAACGACGGCCCAAACGCCAACACCTTCGCCGTCACCGAACTCCCAAGCAACAGACAGACGTTGTGACGGGGTCACACAGCACCTTGCGCTAGAGGAAGTTATCTTCCGAGAGTATACAAACTCTCAGTGAACGGCAGTTCGCAGGTCCCCTCTTTAGTTAAAAGAGAGCGAAGTGACCAAATTAAGGTAGAATGTAAACTGAGTATATTTATAGGTAGATAAAGCTTGGGTTTAATACAAACTATAAGTCACCTATAGAAATGCAATGTCGTTAACCAATGGTTGGCTTTGAACGACCTTGGTACTTTGTACCAAATATCCCGAAGTATGACGTGGCATACTTCTGAAGTGTGAAGTGTCACACTTCATTTAACCAGGGTACACTTAGGGCTACGTACCCCGTTACATCCTCCCCCACTTAGGTTCGGTTTACCGACAAATCAGAATGAAGATGTGTTCGTCACAAACTCTCATTCTCACAGTCGAAAACCATCGACTTGGCCGCGCGAGCGCGGCGGAGGCTCACTTCACAATTAGAGCCTCGAGCAGCGGTCTGTGCACTCTTTTTCTGGGTCTCCACTTCGACCGTTTAATCATGCCTCGTGGCACCGCTAAGAGCGGTGCGAAGACACGCTCCAAGGCTGCTGCCGGGAAGGCGCAAGCCAAGAACACTAAGCCTCACGGCAAAGGCTCGGCACTTAGGGGAGGCTACTCAGGTAGCCTCCGAGGCGATCGGTTCCCTCGGGTGACGTGCCTGTGGGGCAAGCGAGCAAGCAAGCGCCGCAGCCCGTCGCCCTCGGCCCTCTCCAGTCAATCGTCCGAACCCTCGGTTTGTAGAACGTGAGTTCGACGCTGGCAGTGAGGAAAACGCCGAGTCCGAGAGCACGCACGATGTTCCTGCGGAAGGGCACAGCCCAGTGCCCAGTGAGCACAAGGGTGACAGCGTGCAGTCGCTCACTAGTGATCAGGGTGATCACAGTCCCAGGACGTCTGTGCGCTCTGAGAGTCCGGCCGTTAAGGCTAAGGGCTCTCCTAAAGCCGGTGGCGATGAGGAAGAGAATCCTCGCAAACGTCTCTCGCTTGCCGAGGGTCTTGCGCGTGCTAACGCCTCTAAAGCCGAAGGCGCCAAGCCCTCAAAGATCCATACAGCCTCTAAGTCTTCACTCCGCGAGGAGAAGGAGACTCAACGCTCCTATCAGAGTATCTTCGACTCCTCGGATGAAGAGAAGGAGAAGGAGGAAGAAGAAGAAGAGGAGGAGGAGGAGGAGGAGGAGGAAGAGAAGGAGGAAGAAGAGGAGGAGGAAGAGGAGGAGGAGGGTGCTATCGCTGAGCCCCGGGAGGTCTCGAATGACCTCGACCAGCAGCAGGAGGAATTCCAAGCTGCCCAGCGTGTGCGTGGGGGTTCGGTGGTGGCGCCCGTCAGCCAGGGAGCTGCCATCAGCTCAAGAGGGTATTGGCCTCCCGAGGAGAGCTCTGGGGCTGACCTCTTCTTAGAGCTTCTCGTCGCTCCTCGTGGCCTTGTGGGCGGCCACACTTCTAGGGGCATCTACGAACGTGCCCTTGTTCAGAAAGAACATTTGTTCGCTGACAACTTGGCGGCTGCTCGGTGTGTGCTTCTCGCGCCACACCGCATCCCTCTTAAGGACTTCACGACTTGTCGTACGAAGCCCGAGACCCGGGGTGGTCTCTATCCTCTTTGGGGATACCCCTGGGTTATGCCCGAGAACTGTCCCACGTGGGGTTCTTGTGAGGACATGTTCTGGGCATGGGTAGAGTCTCTCAAGTATCACCCTCGGAGTTACGGGAACTCCATGAAGATCAGCAGTTGTCCCGCATCCTGGACCAGCGTGATCTTCGTGTTTGGTTTGCCCACTTGGCCAGCAAGCGCATGCTGCCAAGGGACATCCGGAAGCGCGCGGCTTCTACTGCTCACGATGAGCGCGGGTACGGAGTGTAATCTACGTCCGTACCCCGTTCGGGCAAGAAGCCCCGGACTACTTATGAATCTGCCGCTGCTTCTGTTCCCAGATTGCGACAGCCTTCGAGCGGTCAATCAGGAGCCGTTTAATCGGCTCCCACGAGCTCTCGGGGTGGGCATAACCCCTCCACTTCACGAGGAGCTGTCGCTTACCACGACGCCGTTGCTCCTGGAGGATCCGCTCCACGTGGAAGTGGACTTCTCCATTCCGGTCCAGCAGGGGCGGAGGTGCCCTCGTACGAGTACGAGTACTCGGCGCCTCCCGAACGTCACTCTCATCCGAGTGCTTCTTCTGCGGGTCCGAGACAAGGCCCTGAGGTTGACCGCCTTCGTCAACGCGTCCTCGTTCTTGAGATTGCACTTAGTCTTGGGATCGGCGAGGATGCTGCCGCCCAGACCGGGAATCAGGGTGAGCTCGCTCGTCTTGCGGGTCGCCTGGACCTGTTGGAGCGAGAGGTCGCGAGCCTGCACCTGCGGGTGGATCGCCGGGCCTCTTCGTCCGATATGGACGTTACCTTCCGCGCGATCCGACGTATCCAGACTCTGCTGCCACATCCGGAGTCGCCTGCAGCACACTCCCAGACGTACGCGTATGGTGCGTGCCCGGCGTACTCAGCGTACTAAGCGTATGGCTTCGGACCCGTTCGTATGGAGCTCCTCCGGCGTACGGTCTTGACCGCAGCCTTGCCGTCCCGACCGAGGCTTGGGTGCCTGCTCCGACGCCCTCGTCGACGACTGTGACCGCCCCTCGCTTCAAGGAGCTGGGTCAAGGGGGGTCGGCGCGTCAGCAACCCCCTGCGGGTCAAAGTACCGCTTAAGACGTCCAGCATAGAACGTTGGGTGCGTCGTCATTGACTTTGGAAGGTCGATGGTGTACGACGCACCATGTCTGGCCAGGACCGCAAATGGTCCAATGAAGCGGTGCTTCAGCTTGTTGCTGCCGACAGAGCTGACAGTCTCAAGAGGTAGGTTCCTCGTGTCTAGCAAGTCCCCAACCTCAAATATACTTAAGTTTCCTCTTCCATGTTGTCTGAGTACTCCTTTTGTTTATCTTGGGTCGCTGCCATGGCATCGCGGACCCTGCTGACAATGCTCAGCTTGGTATCCATAGAGGATTCCACCTGTTTCCGCAGCGAAACTGGTCTCACATCCGAGACCTGGGAGGAAAGGGCTTTCCGAGCCTCTCCCCCACTTGAATAGAGAAGTCAGTGTCTCCTCGAAGCGTGAGAGGCACGCTGGGGTGGCGGAAGCCGTTCAAGTAGAACGGCGTGAACCCTGTGGACGCGTGCACCGCGTTGTTGAGCGCAAACTTAACAACTGGAAGCTGCGTCGACCCCGTACGTGGTTCTTCCTCGCACACACTGCGCTGAGTGTCCTCGAGTGCTCGATTCTCGCGCTCTGTTTGGCCGTCTGTCTGGA
>NW_003306871.1:0-3764 GCF_000142945.1 Phytophthora infestans T30-4
TGCTCTCACCCCGAACTTGCTCGTTGGGCAACGGAGCGCTTTAAGACCCCCCGAGCAGTAAAGCGCACTCCCGTCCTTGCCGGACGCCAAGATTATGCAGAAGATTGGCGTAAATTTTGTACGGAATTAACAAATAAAATATCAGTGCACTGGATTTGCGTTTGTTTTTTTGCTTTACGCTGTGCACTTATGCCCTGGCACTGTTGATATGGTCCGCCCTGTCGAATTGGAGGTGCACGACTGTAAAAGAAAGATCAGTCTTAGCTGTGTTTTGAAACAACTACAACAGATCGCACTAAAACATACACAAATAGAATCTGTAGAGCAAGAGCTCTCGATCGGTATATTTTAATGCTAGAGTAAAAAAGCGTTCTCGACGCTGTCGACACAGTCGTTAGACCAGGATGGCGGTGACAGCTTTGGTTGCTTAAAAGCAATCGCTGTTATACACATTCACATAGTTTCCCACTGCTCGAAAGGCAGCAAATTGGTACAGTAAAATCTCACCTACAGTACCTGATTTGACCGATGGACAGGAGCTCTATCAATTAAGACATTATATTGTGCTTTCAGGCTAAATTTACATTTTCGGGGCTATTGCCCGAATCGACGACAAATCGACCAAGTGTTTTGATTGGTCAAAAGCCAGATTTGCATCACGATCACCATTCTCAAATTGCCACCCCTGAATTGCCGCGCTTCCGAAGAGGTTAAGTCGACCGCGTCGCTTGAGCTTCTCTTCTCTAGCTCACAAATGAGTACGTCTACATGCTACAGATCTACCTGCCTGTCATTCCCATTGCCGTTTAGCGTCCGCGAATGGAAGACGCCGTTATTCGGCAGCATGCCACCCGAATACAGTTTTTCACTGTCTCTACGGATTTTACTGTCTCGGATACTCGCGCTCACAGCTTGCCCACATTTATCAAAAGAACGTTAAGACCATCGGAAATTGGATTAATGTGTACGAGCGGACAGGGACGTACCAGCGGGTAGACGCAAATGCTTTTCGAATATTCACAACTGCTCATCGGGAGTGGCTGTGTAATTACTACGCAATTCACCCCTTAGCTTATCTGGATGAGGCCCGTGATGCATTTGTTCGTGCACACCAACTGAGCATTTCTATATCATCTGTGTGGCAGATTATTCACGATGGGGGCCTTACAAGAAAAGTTCTCGAACGGAGGGCTATGCACATCAAAGAACTTGATGTGTTCCGGTTTGTAGAAGAGCTCAGTCATGTCAACTGGTTCGACCGTAACCTTGTCTTTATCGACGAAGTTTCTTTTGACAACCGGGGCATGATCAGAAAGCGCGGATACTCGCTAAGAGGGCAAACAATAGCAATACGCGGAGATTTCCAGCGTAAACCAAGAGTATCGGTGCTGGCGTTCATGTGTGTTACCGGTATTCTCGATTACTATAACTGCGATGGGACTTTTGATCGCGTGCAGTTCTTCAACTACTGTCGTGATTTCGCTTACTCAGAACGGGGGCATGTACGCCAGTATCCTGGCTCAAACTCTGTCTGGATAATGGACGGTGCCTCAATTCATCGTGATCCTGAAATCATCCACTTCCTACGGAGCATTGGAATCGTACCAATATTTTTGCCTGCTTACTGTCCATTTTTCAACCCAATCGAATTCATGTTCGGATACATCAAGCAGTCTTTTAAGAGACACTATAATGAGTCAAGCAGCAATGATCTTTTACCATTTGTGGTAGAAACGCTCGATCGTTTATTGGCTTCGATATGGCCAAGGTATTTGAGCATTGCGGCTGGAAACGGGAAGGATATTTTGACCCTAGTGGGTCACTGGAAAAGGAAACACGACAGTGTCAGTTTTCTGAGAACAGCGAATTGCAAGCAAACGAAGGAAGTGAAGCGCTAGATTTTACGACAAGAGAGCTGGTCGAAATGTCTGAATACTAAGCGAAAAATAAATTTCCAGCTTCGAACTTACTCTTGGTGCTCAGTATCCTCAATATTTTCCATTGTAGAGGTCGGATCAAGGACATCACCAGCATCAGGAAGAGGGATATCAGCTAGAAATCCCTCAATCTGGACTTACGCACTTCCAATGCGTGCCTTTGGTTTTCTAAGCGGCGCCCGTATGCTTCCCATTCCTTTCGGAGATCTGCGTTATCAGCTAGAGCAGCTTCGATCGTGTCTAGTGCCACACGTATCGACCTAGTCAGATTCATCAGGTGCTCGTGGACTTGCCCGTCGGAAGGACTTAGATAACGTTCCAGTCTAGAAGGTGGGTTGTCCAGCAAAGCAGCATCCCAGGTAGAGCGGTCCAAGTTACGCATTATTTCGTTGGCCCACATTCTCCATACTGGCGCACTTGCTTGGTATGTGTTTCCCCAAATTTCTTGCAATCGCCCCACTATCTCACAAACAGATATCTCTGCTGCAGCACCAGAACGATCGGTGTGCTGCGGGCGAATGCATGCCTGCATAAACTCGTCCAGAACTCGCGCGTTGGGGATCCCCAGCCCGTATTCATATATCATCAATGTTACAGTGTTCCCACGTTGGGATATGGTCCACCTATTCCAGAGCTCTGGTGTCTTAGCTGATGAAACGATACGGCTGTTATCTTTGAACTGCATTACACTGCTCCATGATGTTTCGTCAGGGCGCTCAACTGACCAAACATCATCGATGTTTTTAGCTTGTCCTTTGACGTGGCAGCTAAACTTCTCCCATAACTTGTGCATGATCTAACTAAAAGAAGCACCATTAGCAGCAAAAATGTCCAGCTGCTTGCCGGACGAATCGCGTTGACCGACTGTAGTCTTGACAATCCCTTGGACTACCAACTGCAATCGATGCTGGTCGGCGTTTCCGGTCGAAGCATCTAATGATACACGAGCCCGCTGGCCTCGAAAGATATCTGAAGCTTGGAGCGCTTGCGGAGGAGTTCTCTCACGCAGAGGGTACGGTGAAACACAAACCGTTAAGGGCGAAGTCGAGGATACTGCAGTTCGCGAAATAGGCTCGTTTCGGGGCGGAGAAAGCCTATACTCTGATAAGGCGTCGTACCCGACACTCGAGCTTGGTCCTGTAGCAAAGCTGCGATCTTCAACGCCCTCAATCATATTGCCGATTGGGGCAGGTCGCCATATTATACTTATTGAGATGCATGAAAAATGCTATTACGTAGGTTGCGCGATTGCTTGTTGGTTGATTCGAAGAACCGCGCACGGAAATTTTGAGTAGAAACCACAATATCAGGTCGCACAAGTTATACACAGTACTGTGCGCTCTTCTCAAAATTTCCATGCGCGGTTCTTTGCACGCATTCGACGAGCACATGGGTACACGAGCAGAAAGACCCAGATTTGTGAGCTCGGGTGCTTTGTGCGAGCTCGAAAACTGCGGTTCAATTGCTCGCGCCATTAAATACGAAGCACAACGCACGCAATCGAACGTTGTGCTCGCTCCACGTATCTGACGTTCATGTTGAGCTCGCGAAGGCGGCACTGTATTGGCACATATCCACTACTCCACTTGCGCGTTTGTAAGTACCAGCACCTTCCCGGGTCCAAAGCACCAAGAGCAAATGAGCCATAGTGAACAAACAGCGCGGAAGTGCCTGAGGACTCTACGAGCGCCGTGAACAAGTGCAGATAGGGCGTGAGCACGAGCACGGCGAGTGCTGAGACCGAGTACGTGACTAAGGACACGGTGTGTGCTGAGACCGAGCGGATTTGTTTAAATGGCGTTAGCCTCCTGTTGCGGTTTGAGTAGC
>NW_003306872.1:0-3766 GCF_000142945.1 Phytophthora infestans T30-4
TTCTCCCGAGTCACCAAAAGATCCGGGCACGCGCACCATTGTGGTGTAGCGGGATCAGCAAAATCTGCGAGATTGCCAGATCCAACTTACCAACTGCGCCCAGACACCGACTAACGGAGGGGGTCCCCCGATGATCCGTGTTCTGCTGAACTTTCCTCACCTTGTGTACCCGTCGGTAGGGCGGGATCTGCTCTCTCGGTAACTTCCGAAGAGTTCAAGTGGTGAAGCTTGAGTGTCTTGGCGAGACGTGGGGATGGGGTGGAGCAGCAGTGGAAAATCTTCACTCTGCGTCCGTGGATGGTTCCGTATCCTAAGCGAATATTCGAGCTTATGGATCCGGGGCCTAGATCGTGGATCTGGCCGTAGGGTTGCCTTGCGGGTGTGTTCCCTTGCCTTTGCGTATTCCTTTGCGTCGTACTTGCCGCCTCCTGTGACGGGATCTTGAGAGTTGAGAGCCTCTAGGGTGTAACCGACCAAGTAGTAAATTCGGTTAACCTGTCGGATCTGCACGAGTAAAGGAAAAGCTCACTAGGTTGTAGGATCTGGCCAATGTATTATCCAGTTATCACTACCAACACTAGATTCGCAATTCCCAACCTTCTCGGAGCTCGTACGGCCAATGTAGCTCCGGTTCTTGAGGGCAGGAAGGCACTTGCGTGTCACTGTGCAAATTGGAGTCTGTATTGATATTTAAGCCTATACCTGCCTGGGTTTCTACCTTCTATGTCTTTCATCTGCTAAATCCCTTACCAGGCTCGGCTGCATGTCCCTTCTTCCCTTGACCCATCATCCCAGCTGTGTTATCTTCAGATCCACCGGATATATGACGTAATCATCATGGTCACCCTATTATGGGTACACTCATCCGGATCCAGGTCGCTTGGATCCACCTCACTGTAATGGTACACTCGCCGTGGATCCGAGCTCTCCAATCATCCAACATCATCTCGCAACCATCTGTGATCTCCGTTGTCCCACGAAAGTTCGAGATCCACTGTATCCCTCATCCCTATACCCTGGATCCAGGTCCCTCCAGGCGGGATCCTCCCTCCTTGGATACGAACTCGGAAGTATGGGATCCGGGGTACCTCGCGGTGGATCTTGACTCTTCATTAGCTGTGGCTACTAGATCCACCGTCAGAGGGCACCGACCATCCTTCCTTCATAGGATCCACACTCGATCCACTCTTGTATAGTATATCCCATATCCATCTTAGTGAATCCAGGTAAGGGTGGATCCGAGGTAAGTCTTGGTGGATCTTGCCTTCTCGTACATCGCTCATATCAGATCCATCGTCATTCCATACGGGGTGCTGCTCGCCATGGCTAATCCACCACAGGCAACTTGCATCCGTGCCAAACAACCCAAATCCTCTATAATCACTTGAAATTGTCACTGATTCGGGATAGTGACCCCGCGTCAGGACCATTCTCTTATTTCTGAGAAAGCACTTCACCACAAGTGTTTGACCTTTGCGGATCTGCTAGCGGGGCCAGCCAGGAACTGGTATCGGCAGCTGGGCAGATCCACCAGGAACAAGTGGCCAGATTTGCTGCGCAGCTTCCAGACCCAGTACTGTGGATTGGGAGTGTCGGTGGCACGACAATACTACCATGCTCGCCGCAGATCGGATGAATCCCCGCTGGAATACCTACATCGACTAAATGTGGCCGGTCTACGGGCCAAGTTGAAGATCAAGGATGGGGGATCCAAGGTACTGCGGGAACATGTGGATCACTTCATCGAGACGCTGGGAGATGTGGATCTGGCCGACAGGCTGACCCTGTTACGTCTTCCAGACGCAGATGAGCATGAGGAAGTGCTGCGGGCGGTGGATCGCGCGAAACACCGCCAGAAGAAGGCGGCGGTCGGATCCGGCAAGTATCGCCAAAAGGCTCCGACGCCCACGGCCCCAGCTCGACGTGTCCACCAAGTCACGGCGCCCGACTCAGGAACTGAGTCAGGATCCGACGGTTCGGACTCCGACCCTGAAGATTACCGTCGAGTCTGTCTCACTGCGCCCAACGATCGAACGGCGAAGACCGGAGACAACTCTCGACCGAGGGATACCGTACCCGGGGACCGTGGGATGTACAGATCCCGAGATCTCATGGACGGGACAGCCCAGGTCAGGTGTTCGCAGTGCGGATCCCGGAAGCACACTGAATCTGGATGCTGGAAACATCTGGTCTGTGAGAAGTGTGGCAAGAAAGGTCATCCCGGGGATCATTGCTTCTACGTGTGTCGCGGGTGTGGCGAGATTCACGACGTCGGCAAGTGTCCGATGGAAGAATTCTACAACCAGATCCGCCAATAGTTTGATCCAGCCAAGCACAGAGGGATGTTGCCAGAAGTGGCCGAGAAGATGTTAAACTAGGACGCTCGCCGGGTTTGAATCCGGTACGAGCCGAGCGTTCTAGGTACTGCATTTATGCATTTGTGAACAAGACATCGCTAGATCCAGGTAGCAGGACCCTAGATCCAGTCGATAATACACGTGATCTACATGAAGTGTCAGTTGCCAAGGTCTCTAGTTTGCGCCAAGTGGATGAATTTGCCAGATCCGAAATCTCTTCAACCCTGGATCTACAAAGAGGAGAGGCACGTGGTTATTGGGAGAAACGCCAACATGGTCGATGGTTTGAGCCTACCAAGGGTGAGGTCACTGCAGATCCACCTAAGGTCTGTCAGGTCACTGGATCCTGTGGATCTGAAGAGAGTGGATCCATGGATCTGCTGACAGGGGAGTCCCGTGGGTACTGGAAGTACCATGCCCCAGGAAAATGGTTCAGACAAGCCAAGGTAGGGGGCAAGATCAACAATGAAAAAGCAATCCTACTCCTAGATAGTGGTGCCGAGGTGTCTATACTGGATACCGCCTTTGCTCGTAAGGTTGGGTGCCAAGTGGATGGGAGTCGGATCCAAGATTGTGTTGGGATTGGTGAAGGCGTGTACCGTACGAACGGGAGAACGCGGATCAAGATCACGCTGGCAGGTTGTTTGGTGTATTGGTTTGACATTTGGGTCGGGGGTCTCGCTGGTCAAGACGCCATCCTTGGGGATGGATTTCATGGTACCAGCTGGAGTGAGGTTGGATCTGGCGGATGGGACACTTTGTTTCCCTGACGAGATGCGGATCCAGCTCAGCGGACGGCGACCCGTTGTACGGGGCGAAGATGAGGATCGTAAGGGCGGATAAGACAACCGGGATCGAGCCCGGGGAAACCTGGGAACTGCCAGATCGGCTAAAGTGGGTGGAACATGAGAAATTGTGGGTCACTCGGGGCGAGAAATGGGTACCTATCGTAATCCAAGGACCAGGTCGATCGCATACCTCCAGGTCACGAAACGTCAGCGACAAGAGACTATTACTGGACCATTATGAGGAGATCGGGCGATGGTTGGCGAAGGACGGTATCCCTAGGCGACCTGGATATGTGTCCGTGGGATCCCGCCGCTACAAAGAATGGCAGAATCTGGCGTACGAGGCGACTACCGAGATCGAATCTCTCGGAGAGGTGGAGCTCCCGGCGGGGCCAACTGGCCCCTTGGTGGATCAGCCTTCATATCCAACTCCGCGAAAGTTCCTGCAGAGGGATCGTCGGGTTGGGATCCAAGCAATGGGGGTTGGATCCACCACGGGGGATGATCCCCAGAGTCGGCCCCTAGATAACGCAGGGTCGGTGGATGAAGGATCGCAGAAGGCTGAAGCCGGACCGCCAGATCCCGCTGACCCCAGAGTGGATCCTAACTTGCATGGGGCAA
>NW_003306873.1:0-3767 GCF_000142945.1 Phytophthora infestans T30-4
GAGAGAAAACGGTGGTGGTTGCTGGGTGATGCACGCCGTGAAACGCTGTTGTGCAGCGCCGACAAACGTACAGGAGGCGATTTGTGGTAAAGTGCTTTCTCAGAAATAAGAGAATGGGCCCTGACGCGGGGTCACTATCCCGAATCAATGACAATTTCAAGTGATTAGAGAGGATTTGGGTTGGCTGGCACGGATGCAAGTTGCCGGTGGTGGATTAGCCATGACGAGCAGCGCCCCGTATGAAGTGACGATGGATCTGGTATGAGCGATGTACGAGAAGGCAAGATCCACCAAGACTTACCTCGGATCCACCCTTACTTGGATTCACCTAAATGGATATGGGATATACTATACAAGAGTGGATCGGGTGTGGATCCTATGAAGGAAGGATGGTAGGTGCCCTCTAAAGGTGGATCTAGTAGCCACGGCTAACGGGGAGTCAAGATCCACCGCGAGGTGACCCGGATCCCATGCTTTCGAGTTAGGATCCAAGGAGGGAGGATCCCGCCTTAAGGGACCTGGATCCAGGGTACAGGTATGATGGATGCAGTGGATCTAGAACTTTCGTGGGACAGTGGAGATCACAGACGGTTGCGAGATGATGTTGTATGAGTGGAGAGCTCAGATCCACGACGAGTGTACACTTTCAAGTGAAGTGGATCCAAGCGACCTGGATCCTGATGAGTGTACCCATAATGGGGTAACCATAATGATTACGCCATGGATCCGGTGGATCTGAAGATAATACAGCTGGGATGATGGGTCAAGGGAAGAAGGGACATGCAGCCGAGCCGGGTAAGGGATTTAGCAGATGAAAGACATAGAAGGTAGAAACCCAGGCAGGTATAGGCTTAAATATCAATACAGACCTCAATTTGCACTGTGGAGAGCAAGTGACCTGTAGTCGTCGCGGGGGTTGGATTTGGCCTCGGGCGATCGCCGTAACAGGAGTTAACATTGGCCCTGGACAAGAACAGCGTCTACTTCGCCCGCCAAGCATCAGGTCTCACTATGGAGTAATCAAGATCACGAACTAGAGAACAAGTGGGCACGGAATCGTAACGGGATCATCAAGTGGAGATCAACTACGTATAGCGTTTCGACGGGGATTGGATTTGGTCTTGCAGAACATTCGTAGCGGAGATGTGTACTGGCCCGGACAAGTTTCGTGTATACCTCGACCCTAGGGACTAACTCAATAAATAAAGAACCTCATTTGCACCATAACACGCAAGTGCCTTTCTGCCCTCAAGAACCGGAACCACATTGGCCGTACGAGCTCGGAGAAGGTTGGGAATTGCGAATCTAGTGTTGGTAGTGATAACTGGATAATACATTGGCCAGTTCCTACAACCTAGTAAGCTTTCCCATACACGTGCAGATCCGACGGGTTAACCGATTTTACTACTGGGTCGGTTATACCCTAGAGGCTCTCAACTCTCAAGATCCCGTCACAGGAGGCGGCAAGTACGACGCAAAGGAAACTACAAAGGCAAGGGAACACACCCACAAGGCAACCCTACGGCCAGATCCACGATATAGGCCCCGGATCCATAAGCTCGAATATTCGCTTAGGATACGGAACAATCCACGGACGCAGCGTGAAGATTTTCCACTGCTGCTCCACCTCATCCCCACGTCTCGCCAAGACACTCAAGCTTCATCACTTGAACTCTTCGGAAGTTACCGAGAGAGCAGATCCCGCCCTACCGACGGGTACACAAGGTGAGGAAAGTTCAGCAGAACACGGATCATCGGGGGACCCCTCCGTTAGTCGGTGTCTGGGCGCAGTTGGTAAGTTGAATCTGGCAATCTCGCAGATTTTGCTGATCCCGCTACACCACAATGGTGCGCGTGCCCGGATCTTTTGTTGACTCGAAATTTCATAGTGAGTCCCAAGAAGATGCTCAAGTGAAGATTGAGCCAGGGGAAGAGGCGTCGTCGGAAGTCGGATCGACGAAGACGCTGCTGAATGAAACAAGATCCGCGGATCGATGGAGTTTTGGGAGGAGCTCTGTCGACGGAAGAGAGGTGGATCCGGATCCGGATCGAGAAGAAAAACCTCTCTATCCTCCCCAGGTCCCCTCGGGGACCCCTGCGGATCTTGACTTGCGTCAAGATCCGCTAACAAACCAAGGGAAAGTGAAGGCGAAACGGTATGCATTTGCAGATTCACCGGTTAAGCCAACACCGTACCTAAACCAAAGCCCGCTAGTCGAAGAAACGAGAAAGAAGACGAAAACCAGTAAGACTACGCGGAAGAAGATGCAAGCTCCAGAGTCGGAAGAAGACCAAGCTGGATCCAGGTCAGGCTGGTCAGACAAGGATCTCGAGTTTGTGTATCGCCACCAAGCTTTACGCGACTTTCTGCATCAAGATCCTGTCATGCAGATCCTGAATCCACGTCAGATCGAAGATCTAAGGGAACCGGTGAGAGCACCAACGAAAACGGCGAACAAGTTGGTGGCAGTCAAGGATCTATTACGTTTGCTTACGGAGTCAGGCATCGTAGCTGGTGCGTTCGAGGCAGAGGATATCTTCGAGCTGGACTTGGATCTCATAGTATCCGTGACGCGGGACCGCCGTGTCAGAGTTAAGTCTATCACCGCAGAAAGGTCGCGCACTATGGATCCAGTGTCGTCGCCGAGGATCAGCCAAGATGCTTCCTCGAACTACGAATCCGCGGCTGAGGATGGGTCAGGCACGTCGTCCGAGCCCCGACGCATGACGTTAGGACCATCCGGGGCATCCATGCTGGAAGCGCAGGCGAGGATCCGGGGACAGGAAGTCCCTGTGAACGTGAAGGTTCGGGATCCAGTACGCCCTACCCGTGATCTGATACAATTGTGGTGAAGTGCTTTCTCAGAAATAGGAGAATGGGCCTGACGCGGGGTCACTATCCCGAATCAGTGACAATTTCAAGTGATTAGAGAGGATCTGGGTTGGTGGCACGGATGCAAGTTGCCTGTGGTGGATTAGCCATGACGAGCGGCACCCCGTATGGAATGACGATGGATCTGGTATGAGCGATGTACGGGAAGACAAGATCCACCAAGACTTATCTCGGATCCACCCTTACCTGGATTCACTTAGGTGGATATGGGATACACTATGTACCAGTGGATCGAGTGGGGATCCTATGAAGGAATGATGGTAGGTGTCATCCGAAGGTGGATCTAATAGCCACGGCTAACGAGAGTCAAGATCCACCGTCGAGGTACCCTGAATCCACATACCCCCGAGTTCGATTACATGGGAGGAAGATTCCGTCTTGGAGGCACCTGAATCCCAGGCATATAAGAATGATTGCATGCAGTGAATCTCTAACTTGCGTGGGGACCAAGGAGATCACAGAAAGTTTGCAAGATAATGTTGAATGAATTGGAGAGCTCGAATTACATGGCGAGTGTTACCATTACAGTGAAGTGGATCCACAGCGACCTCGGTCTGCGGATGAGCGTACCCATAATAGGGTGACCATGATGATTACGTCATGGATCCGGTGGATCTGAAGATAATACAGCTGGGATGATGGGTCAAGGGAAGAAGGGACATGCAGCCGAGCCTGGTAAGGGAATTAGCAGATGAAATACATAGAAGGTAGAAATCCAGGCAGGTATAGGCTTAAATATCAATACAGACCTCAATTTGCACAGTATCACGCAAGTGCCTTCCTGCCCTCAACAACCGGAATTACATTGGCCGTACGGGCTCGGAGAAGGTTGGGAATTGCGAATCTAGTGTTGGTAGTGATAACTGGATAACAC
>NW_003306874.1:0-3770 GCF_000142945.1 Phytophthora infestans T30-4
AGGGGGGTAATGTAATGGGCCCCTCCATTACATAAGTAGGTAGATTTCTTTACATAAGTAGGTGCATCAGCACACGACTAGCGTGTGCTAAAATGCTGTCATGCCATTGGCTGATATATGGGGAGCCAGACCCATTATTAGCCAATTGGACTATGACGTGTATTTGAGTGGCCAGGGCTGTGGCCTTGATCCTAAAATAAAGTCAGAGTTGATTTTTCCTTAAACCTAAGACTCAGTCGTCCTATTGCGAGCTTCCTCAACACTATAGTGTAAGCAAGTAGCGGAGTAAATACCTGGCCCGTTACAACCTGGATGGGAAGTTGTACGGGCTAGATCCACTTATGCGGAAGGCCTCACCGTCAACAAAGCGGAGTATAACGGGCTACTGCTGGGTTTGGATCTACTAAAGGGACAAGATCCGAAAAGGCTGGTGATTTGCGGGGATTCAAATTTGGTGATCAGACAGGTGCGAGGTGAGATTGACTGCAAGGCCCCGGCCCTAACACTGTTACGGCAGAAAGTGATGATCCACCTGCGTGGTTGGATGAATCACGAGTTGGTGCATGTCAAGCGAGATTGGAATGCCAGTGCAGATAGCTTGGCCAGCGCCGCTTTACGGAATCAATGTGGTGTTGAAGTGGAGAGAGAGGCCGAGCATCAGGATCTCGTCACGTTACACCGACTAGACGAAGTGGTGGTAGTTGGATCCGTGAAGCGGACAGTCCAGGTAATGGCTGTCACTAGATCCAGAGGGAGGATTGGATCCAGCCCCCAGATTCTCGGTGAATCATTTGCGAAGGGAGTCCGCATCGAGCGGATCCTCAAAGCACAGAATGAGGAAGCGTGGATCCTGGGACTAAAGAAGTATCTGATGCGGGATGTACGAGACCTGAGTCGCGAGGATACCAAATCCTACAGTATTATCGCTACGGATTACGCAGTGGGTCTGAATGACTTGCTTTATTATTGCTCCCCTACGAAGAGGGTCGACGAGGATCGGGATGGATTGATGAGACTGGTGATGCCGGAAACCTTACAACAGGATGTCCTACATCACTATCACGCTAGTTTAGAAGGTGGACATCAGTGAATTGGTCGGACATCCGGGAATGCTTCCACTGGAGGGGACGATTCGAGAGCGTACAACGATATGTCGGTGAATGCGTGGATTGTGAGACAGGCAAGGGCAGACCTACGATCGAAGGGGAGTCACCTGGGAATGTTCGAGCGACTTACCCTTTCCAGATCATAGCCATGGATCATATTCCCTCGTTGCCCAAGTCGTTCAAAGGAAACACAGAATTGTTGATTTGGGTGGACCTGTTTACCGGATATGTGATTGCCAAAGCTAGTGCGTCTAGAACTGCGCAAACCATTGCGGAATCGTACGAGAAGTGTGTTTTCCGAAGATTTGGTGCTAGCGAAATGATTAGACATGATCGGGAGCCAGGCTTTATGTCTGATTTCTTTCGAGCATTCAACCGGATCCTAGGGCAGCGACAGCGAGCAACCATGGCATATCGTCCCCAAGCTAACGGGTCGGCCGAACGCATGGTGCAGACGATCACGAGAGCACTCAAGATGTATGTCCAGGATTTGGATCAAAGGGATTGGGATGAGTACGCAGAACGGCTCCCCTTCGCGATGAACACCGCCCAAGACAGGATCCGGGGTGATACACCATTTTACTTGGTACATGGGTGGGATCCCAAATCCACCCTAGAAGCGGCCATTCCAGTATGCAGTACCAAGAAGAGAAACCGAGATCCAAGGCGATGGCGATACCAAGTCCAGAAATACTCCCAGGTGAACGAACGACTGCGGAATGCGATACAGGATCGAGCGGATCGACACAACGAAGACGCCCGTCCACATCAAATCCAAGTGGGATCGCAGGTGTGGCTTTATTTGGATCGAGTGAAAGAAGGGTACGCTCGCAAATTGGCCCATCTATGGCATGGGCCGTTCCGGGTGAGAGAGAAGATTGGAGAACATGCGGCGAGGCTGGAAACGGCAGGTACCGAATATCGCCTGTTCCCTGTAGTACACGTATCCAAGCTGAAGTTGGTCAAAGAATATCCAGATCGGCCGCAAATCCGTCTTTCGGTAGACGCATCCGACCGCGTCGACTTCGACGGGGTTCTCCTACCGGAAGACAGTTGGAATGTGGATCTCGAAGCCAACGAGTTCGAAGTCGAGAAGATCACCGATATGAGATCGGGGAAGCGAACTAGATACGGACGGATTTACCGTGAATTTCTGGTGCATTGGCGTGGATATGACGAACCTAGTTGGGTAGACGAGGCGGATCTGAACTGTGGAGCATTACTCTATGATTTCTTGAGGGATCGTACGAATCGTAACAGATTCGGCGTGATGCAGTCTCATGAAGAAGAGTAGGGAGGGGACCCATGGATGTGAGTTGGTCATATCGATGGGAGAATGAAGAAGGACCCACAGGAAGGGTGTGGGTCAGGAGGAGGAGGATCGCTGATATGAGTTGGTCACATCGGAAAGAAAGAGAAGACGAATCCACAGGGTGGATTAGGAGGAAGAAGTGAATGTTTATGCATAAGAGTGACGTTTTACGTGTGAGGAGTCCTGCTTGATTTCGAGCACGAGCTTTCAAGGGCCCGAACTATACTGACCCGATTGAACCTGGGTCATTGGCGCTAGATCCGGATGAAATCCAGGCGCAGACCCAGCCCAGATCCAGGTGTACGCTGAAAGGGTGGATCCAGCCCAGATCCAGGTGTGCACTGAAAGGGTGGATCTAGCCCAGATCCAGGTGTACGCTGAAAGGGTGGATCCAGCCCAGATCCAGGTGTACACTGAAAGGGTGGATCCAGCCCAGATCCAGGTGTACACTGAAGGGGTGGATCTAGCCCAGATCCAGGTGTACGCTGAAAGGGTGGATCCAGCCCAGATCCAGGTGTACACTGAAAGGGTGGATCCAGCCCAGATCCAGGTGTACACTGAAAGGGTGGATCTAGCCCAGATCCAGGTGTACACTGAAAGGGTGGACTAGATTTCTCAACCGACGAAGGAATGTTGTAAGCATATTCAAGTAAGAAAGTGTGGATTATAATAGCTTATGCAAAAGGCTAGCTCGACCCAGTATCCAGTCGCTAGTTACTGCTACGAAAGGAATCCACGAAGGCGGAAACTGGGGCGTGGTGTCGAAGAATGATGAGGATCAGGTAGTCTTGGGCTGAACGTTGAAGAACTTGCCCACTAGACGCTGGATCGGGCGTCCTGGGTGCCGGCTCAAGTCCCCGCGAAACTGGATACGCCAAGGCTCGGCTTCGTCGATCTCTCGCAAGGCTTCCAATAGGCTCGTGGGTTCTGGGCGATGGAGGTTGGGATCCTCCAAGCTGGCTTGACGGGATGCGGATCCCGGAAACCAAGCCACCTTATCCCCGCGTCGGGGAAGATGCAAGAAGGATGGATCCAGCAAAATATCCACGTCACACCAACCGTCCTGGATTGCTAACACGAGGATCACAAGGACTCTTTTCCAAGCTCGGCCCGCATGGCTACGTCGGTTACCACGCTGCTTGTTGAAGTTGGACAACCAGGTCGAACCCTGCAATTGATTCCGAGAGATGGGGAACCGGTGAGTGCCCTCCCATATAGCAACCCGGTGCTTGGAGGCGAAATCCCGGAACGCCCGAACGAATACCCCGAGTCGCCCACGCACATCACCCCTGAAGCTAACCGGATCCACCGGTGTGGTGACCAGTGTATCCCACGGGGCAGCACTGTCAGTC
>NW_003306875.1:0-3772 GCF_000142945.1 Phytophthora infestans T30-4
GGTTTGGACGAGTAGAAGGCCGTGGTAAGTTCCGGTGGATATAAAGCCTTGAACTGGTTTCCGAGGGGCGGCGGCGCCCAAGGGACCAAGATTCCGTTTCGCGAAGGCTGTTGGTGCACTAATGCACTTGATGACGCGTCGGCGTCCAGATTATAGCGTACGCGGTGGGCCTATATGTCGCGCTTCATTGAGAAATCCTAAAGAAGAACATTGGGTTGCGGTCCAAGCGCATCTTTTCGCTACCCTGCAAAGGCCACCCAAGACGCATGGAAATCTGCTACAAACCGGGTAACAAACATCGACTTTTCGCGGATACTCTGACGCAGACTGGGGCTGGTGACCTCGCGGACCGCAAGTCGACTTCTGGCTACACGTTCATGCTGATGGGTGCGCCAGTGAGCTGGGGCAGCAAGAAGCAGTCAAGTGTTTCGCTGTCTACGAGCGAAGCGGAGTACATCGCGCTAAGTCTGGCAATTCAAGAAGGCAAGTGGATTCATCGCCTACTGTGCGAGATATTAGCAGCTGCCAATGAGACTGGACCCGACCTCAAGATCCAAGAAGACAGCCAGTCGTGCATCAAGATGACAAAGAATCCTGTGAACCACGGCCGCGCCAAGCACATCGACATCAAGTACCACCACATCCGCGATGAAGTCAAGCGTGGTGAAGTCAAGCTCGAGTATTGCGAGACTTCTGTGATGCTGGCTGACATCATGACGAAGGCGCTCCCAGGGCCTCGTCACATGGACCTAGCAGCGGCTCTTGGTATCCACGCGTGTTCGCATTGAGGGGGCGTATTGAGGGTTGCTGGTCTTGGTACTGTGTACCAGTTGTACCCATTAACCGGTCAACCTGAACCGGTCCAATACGATCCCGCTGTGATTATGGTACGTTGTTTATGCCACCAATGATTGGACGAGTAGAATGATTGGATGACCTAGGTAGTGAGGACAGTGTAAGCCCCGATAAATCAATCACTTTCGAATCTTCCTTCTTCCGCTCAAGTGCCTTCACTCCGGTCTCCGCACCAAGTGCAGAAGTCACTCCGTTCAGTCCCAAGCTTCGTTCCAACACCTCTACATCATTAACATGAACCGCTCGATCTCTCCCGCTTGGTTCTCCTTGATGCGAAACACCCAACGACAACCGATTGCCTTTCGACCTTGGGGCAATGGCACCAACGACCATGTCTTGTTCTTGCAAAGAGAGTCGACTTCTGAGTTGCACGCTTCCTTCCACATGGCCGCGTTGCTGGATTCCATCGCCGACTTGAACGTAGTCTGCATTTCTCCCACTGAATCCACAACGTAGGCCGCTTCGAAATCTTCTTCTCGACCACTTGCGACCGCTGACATCTCCTCCAGCGTCTGCGGCCGACTCTGTCGCTTGCTCCGCGGGATCTCTACCGCTTCCTCCAGCGACTGCGTTCGCTGGTGTCGCTTGCTGCCGGACTCAAATTCTTGACGCGGCGCAGTGTCTCCCATCGTCTCATCCTCGGACGATGCTTCTTGATTCGTCACTTCTTCTTCTTGAAGCTCCACGATGTCATCTTCAACGTGGCTGCGTCTCCCTCCGTCGAAGACGTCTTCCATGAACTGCGCATCGCGGCTTACTAGCACACGACCGCTCTTGATCTCTTCGAAACGATACGCTTTCTCGTGTTCCGAGTACCCCAGAAACCGACACTTCACTGCTCGAGCGTCCAACTTGGTGCGTTTCTGCTTCGGAACCGTCACATACGCATGGCAACCTAACACCTTCAGGTTCGCCAGCAGTGGTTTCTTACCGGTCCATACTTGGTGCGGTGACTTGTCATGGCTGATGGCACGTGTGGGACACCGGTTACGTAGAAACGCAGCGGTCATTACCGCTTCACCCCAATACGACTTGGCCAAACCAGCATGCTCCAACATGCAGCGCGCACATTCCACCAGCGTCCGGATCATCCGCTTGGCGACACCGTTTAGTTGAGGCGTATACGGAGGCGTAAACTTCTGCACGATACCACGACGCTTGCAGAACTTAGCCATCTCGCCCGACGTGTACTCGCCCCCGTTGTCACTACGAAGCGGCTTGACGACCTTGCCGGTCTGTGTTTTCGCAAATGCGACAAACTCAGCAAACTTGTCGGCCACTTCTGAATTGTTCCGGAGCAAATACACCACACAGAAGTGCGAGTACTCGTCGATGAACGTGACAAAGTAGCGTTTGCCACTGAATGTCGACGTCTGCATGAGACCACACACATCACTATGAACGATTTCCAGCAGTTTCTTGGCGTGGTTGGGTGACTTGGACATGTAGCTCACTCGCGTTTGATTGCCGAGTGCACATCCGTCGCAAAGCTCCCACTGTTTCACCGACGTCATGTTGATGCCTGCACCGTAGTCCTTTTTGACGACTGCGTCTAGACCGCCATGGCCAATGTGACCAAGTCGAAGATGCCAGAGGTACGATGTGGTGTCCCCTTTGCGATCCTTCGAGCTTGCCGCATTGGCCTCGTCGGGCACAGCTGGTGTCATGCACAGCTTGAACAGCCCTTTGCCTTCACGCGCGCCGAGCTTCCAGTTAAGGCCCTTCGTTTCCGCAAAACACCCATCCGCCTCGAACGTCACGGGACCAACATCCTTGGTAAAGCGACCAACCGAGAAGAGGTTGCGTGACAACTTGGGAATGTGCCACACATTCTTGAGCACACCCTTCTTGGTTCCCTGTGGAGTCTTCATGGACATCACGATGTCGCCGGTCCCGACCGCCTGACACCATCGCCTGCGAGATGCACGTCCACCGGAGACATCTTCTTGTAGTTCTTTATGTACTCCTTCGAGTACGTCATGTGCTGCGTCGCACCCGAGTCGATCAGCCACTTGTCACTTGACGTGGTCTTGCTCCCACCACCAACCAAGAAGAGAAACTCGCCCGATTCTTCTTCATCGCGCGCGACGTTTGCTCGTTGCGGCCTCTGTCGCTCCGTATTCTCACGAATCCTCACCGGACACTTGGCGATCCAATGTCCTTGTTCGCCGCAGTAGTGACACGCGCTTGTCTTTGGCGCCTGTCGTCCCTTGCGCTTCCCGTTGTCACTCGTCATGAACGCTTGACCGTGCGCGGCGCCGTCCGCACCACCACCTTGCTCTTTGCGCTTCATGTCCTCATGCAGCAGCCGAACCGTCACGAGTTCCCACGACAGTGAGTCAGCTCTCGACTACAACGCCGTGATGAGGAACTGGTACGACTCGCTTAGATTTGCCAGAAGCGTGATCACCAAGTCGTCCTCGCTGACCGGAGCACCCACTGCATCGAGCTATTCTGCCAGCGTCTTGATCTTGTTGATGTGCTCCAGCACATCATCACCTTCTTCCATCATCGTGGTGGTGAAACGAGGTCGAAGGAAGAGCTTATTGACCAAACTCTTCTTCTCGAAGTGTCTTTCCAGCCTTGACCAGGCATCATGCGCACCATTTGCCGACCGAACCAGCGGCAGCTGCGAATCCTCCATCGCGAGACAGATAATCGCCAGCGCCTTGCGCGACTTCCGCTTGAACATCGCTTGGTCCAACGCGGTAGCGCAGTGCTCCATCTTCAGTTCGCCACTGACGACTTCCCACAGGTCGCGCTCTTCCAGCACCATCTGCATCTTGAACTTCCACGTGTGAAAGTTAATTCCGTCGAACTTGTTGATGCGGGCGGTCGTTGAAGTGGCGTTCATGGCGTAGGCGTAGTTTTGGGCAGAGTCTGCGGGGCTTGGGCTCATAACCAAAAGGAAGGTCGT
>NW_003306876.1:0-3783 GCF_000142945.1 Phytophthora infestans T30-4
CCTACAACTGCTGCTAATACGGAAACCTGCTATCGCTTTTTTCATCACCATTGGCCCTGTCACCCTTCATTTCCTATTAGAATTTATAATTTGGTTTATACTCTCTTAACTATCGCTTTACACAACTATTTCAGCCGAAATTTCCCCCTCGACCCCGACTTGTCTTGGTAAATCAATGAAATTTCTCGTCCAACATTTGCTATTCTACGAGTGAATTGTAAGCGGATTATGCTAGGAATATTTTGGAACTATTAAAGTTAGCAACCTATTGTTAACAATCCGGGATATTTGTTAAATTTGTCCCTATTTTGAGATATGGAACGTCAAATAGACCCATTTTTATAGAACAAATGCCTTAACTTCCCATAACCACAGAAGGCGATTGCCTCTCCGGGAATCGGGTAATGAAATAGAGGCGGCGTGAGGGCAGCTAGCTGTTGCCGCTAAGAACACAAAGGAGGTTTGTACGATGGCTGATCAAAGAAAAAACCATAACGACCGCGAGGAGTACTTTGAGGAGCGTGCAGGCACCGACAATGCCCGCTACCACGCTGTTCCCCATGATGAGGAAGGCTGGGCCGTGAAGAAAGAAGGCGAAGACCGCCCTGTATTCACTACAAACTCCAAGTCGGAGGCCGCCGATGAAGCGAAAAAACGTGCGGAAGAAGCCGGTACCATGGCCATTCTTCATAATGAGCACGGCAGAATTGAAGACCAGCTGAATTATCAGGACAAATAATAGTCTGGAAGAACCAGTATTATAATAGGAAAATAAAAGCCGGGAACCAGGGAGAAATCCCCTGATTCCCGGCTTTTATCGGTTGCTTGGAGCCACCGGCATTACCCCTGCTATAACTCCTAAAGATTCTCCCCTGGATGTCCTTCTTTTTTCCTAATTTTCTATTGACTAACCTAGCATTCAGTTCTAATATAGGGTTTAGATACGAGTTTCATAGATTTACCAAAAGCCATAAACCAATAAAATGACAAAGGCAAAACCATCGAAAGATGGTGACGCAAAACTATAGGGGCTAAAGCGATTCGCTAAGCCAGCCAGTTACCCGACATAAGGCGCAACGTTTATTCGTTGATTTCAACCCTTCTTATTTCGGTAAGAAGGGTTTTTATTTTGGCAAGAAGGTTTTTGAGTAAGAAGTTTTTTGGTAAGAAGTTTGGAGTATTTTGGGGCTGGATGCCTAATCCCGCTTAACTTCTCCACTCCGTATTGAAAAAGGCAAACTCATCGAAAGGTGAGGGCGCAAAGCTACAGGAGCTAAAGCGATTCAATCGCCATGCTAGCCAGCTACCAGTAAAGAAGCCAGGTTTACCGCCGGCTTTGGGAGGATGTTATTGATGAAGAAATGGACAAGAAGTCTAATTGCCGTATTGGTTGTTTTTACCGCCATCCTTGGATTTATTCCTGCAAAAACGGCTCACGCCCAAGACGCTAATTCCTTCATCAGCTCGATGATTCAGCTGCCTACGGGAAGCTATAACACCAAAGAAGCCCAGGCGATGATCGGACGGATTCAAAGAATCCCTGCTCCAATCCTCAAGGCTTTGAACGACAAAGGTGTAAAGATCATCCTGACCAACGACATCATCACCAATGTTCCGGAGCTGAACTATCTGAAAGGCGTTACGCCTAGAGGCTGGGAGAAAACAGGCTTGACCTGGGATGACGTTCCCGGCGTCAGCGAGAAAGACGTGGTCGTTCGGATCGGCTACAGCCAAAAGGGCAAAGGACACAACTCGTTTAACCTAGAAATCCATGAAACCATGCATGCTGTTGACCGGTTTGTGTTTAGTACGGTTAGCAGCTCCCAAGAGTTCAAGGATATCTTTAACAAGGAAGCTAGCGTAAACTACAAAGGCGACGGTTACTTCTCCGCATACCCGGAAGAATATTTTGCGGAAGCCGCCAGCATGTATGTGTACAATGACAACACTCGTAAGCAGCTGAAAGATAGTACACCGTTAACTTACGCATTCTTCGATAAATTGTTCAACAAATAAGGTTGAACGCCTCAGCTTCAAGCAGCAACAAAGTAGCAATAAAGCAGCGTCAAAAGCAAGTCAGCAAGTTTCAGCTTTACTTCAGCATCGAACATAAGCTTCACCTTAAATATCATAACTAGCAGTTCCCAAGTTTCTTCAGCAGTCATTCCTACACGCAAGAAAGGCACCTCTCTTAAGAGAGGTGCCTTCTGCATTTTTCGGGACTATATGATCTGGTGTTTGAATTTACGAACCGGGTTGTTATGGATAGATATGCGCTGGCTTAACTTCTGTCCAGTTTTCCAAATCTCCCTCTTCGTCCCGGCCATAATCGTGGTTGTTAGTCGCTTCGATTACATCTTCGTAATACCATTTATCCGGCGTGTTATCCGGCCACATTTTAGCGTCTGCGCTAATGCCTTCTTCCGCAACCTTGCGGTTCAGTACACTGTTAATAAACGCCATCGCTTCAGCGCGGGTAATGTATTGATCCGGCTTAAAGGTGCCGTCCGGGTAACCCTTGATCCAGCCCTTATTGGCAGCGGAAACGATATATTTCTCTGCCCAATGGCCGCTGATATCCGAGAACGAATCATTATCCTGTTCGTCCAGATTATCGAATCTGGAGGCAATAGCCGCAAATTCGGCACGGGTAATCGCCTGCCCCGGCTTAAAGGAGCCGTTCAGATAACCGGTGATAATGCCCGCTTTCTGCATGGTAGCGATCGCTTTGTTGGACCAGCGGGTATCGCCCACATCCGAGAAGGAACTGTCATCGATCATATAATCGCTGCGCGTTGCATCATCCATTAAACGGTAGAAGATAGCTGCCACTTCTTCTCTGCTGATGTTGTTCAGCGGTTTGATCATGCCGTCAGGATAACCAAAGATGTAATTATAATGGTTCTCTTTATCCAGCGTTGGTGGCGCTGGAGGCAGCGCCGTTACCGGCGGTGCAGGCGGCAGTGGTGTCACGTTATTGTCCGTCGTTGGAGGAGGCGTGACGACCGGGGTGCTATTTTTGGTGTAATAGAAAATGTATTCCTGCCCCTCAGCATCCGTAAACGTATAGGTGTACGCTCCGTTCACTGCCGTGTATCCGGAAATTGGTGCAGCGGTTAAAGTAAGGGTATCTCCAGGTTTACCCGTTTTCACCGTTGGCGCGGACAAGACTGCTCCTGTCCCCTGCTGCAGGTATTTTACCGTTACTTGCTGATCTTCCGCTACCGGCGGCTCCTCAGTTCCCTCTTCCAGCGTGTAATAGACCTGGAACTCCTGGTTAGGCTCACCTGTAAACGTATAGCTGTAAAGAGACTGCTCAGGTTTATAGACGGCATCCTCTACCGTAATTGGTTCAGGTTTGATATCGATCGTATCATTCTCGCGGCCTTGGTAGCTGGCCGTACCAAGCTCAGTTCCTGTTTCACGGTCCAGGAAGGTGACCAGCAGCTGCAGGATGTCTCCCGACTCTTTTTGCTCATAATAGAACGTATATTGCTGATCTTCTGCATCCTCAATCGTGTAATCGTAATTTAATACGGTCGGCGAATAAACAACATCATGAACAGTAATAGACTCAGCCTTCAAATGCAGCACTGCCTCACGGGGATCATGGCTGGTGCAAGAGTACACGGAAGGGCAAGCCATAGCTAGATATTGCTCCAATATATTTAAATTGCGGCAATTTTTATTATTAGGAGTGCTCATATTGAAATTTCTATTGCGGCAAAACTTTGCCATCAATGATATGTGGTGATTAGGCAAAACTTTGCCATCAATGATATG
>NW_003306877.1:0-3785 GCF_000142945.1 Phytophthora infestans T30-4
GCTGTAGTGGGTGGGGCTTGGAACTCGACGACGTACCACATCGTCGAATGTCGCTCAAGGATTTCGAGCCCCCACGAAGCTGGAGCTGCTTCTCCAGAAATGGAAGAAGAAAGCTTCGGAAAGCGTTCTGGCGCTGGTTGGCATCAATGTCGGGAAAGCAGCCTGTGACGTCGACCTGATGATCCAAGAATGAAGATTCCGTCCCAAGACTCCCATTTCCCGCCGACGCCCCAACGACTCGTTCGTACTCCTCCGACCAAGCGTGGAGCTGAGCGTGGTGCCTTTGGCACTACCGAAGCTTCACCGTACTTTCAAGACTCGCACATGGTTACGCCACGTTCGGAGAGCCGTATGCAACGTATTTACGCAAGTAACGAGGGTTCGTTCGGTCGCCGAGGCGGTGCGCGAGCTCCCAAAGGTGGTGCCGGACGTCGTCAAGTCGACAGCGATGGTTCGTCCAGTGACGATGACATTTTGGTGCGTACATTCGACGAGGAAGATCCTCAACTCGAGTTGACGCGCCAGATGAATGCGCTAGCGACGCTGAACGACGTGGACCCGACACCGAGGATTGAAATGGCGTCGCACCGACCATTGGATCGCATCACGCCGTTCTCAGGCTCTCGCAACAAGAGCGAGAACTGTATGCAGTGGCTCCGTGGGTTCGTCTATGAAATGACTGGAACCCACACAGATGCCGACAAATGGTGCATTCCATTTGAGCTAAGTCTCCGGGACGGAGCCATTCATTGGTTCCGTCAACTTCCGAAGAAGACGAAGCGCAAGTGGAAGCGGTTGAGCGATGCGTTCATCCGCTACTACTGCTCGCAGTTCACTCAGACGGCACTGTCGCGTTACTACTCCGCCCAAGCGGGAACGTAATGAACATCTGTGCAACTACATAAACAGGCTGAATGGCTACGCTCGGACCGCCCGTCTACACTTCGAGAATTGTGGTCGCGACGCGAAAGAACACGTACAGCAGTTCCTGGCAACATGCGATGATGACAAGCTGGCGGAGAGTCTCTACCACGCTCGAGTCGCCGACATTCACGAGCTCGAGGAGATCATCGAAGATGTTCTCAAGGGCAAGGAGAGGATGGCCAAGCGTGACAGTGAGTACCGATACTCCAAGAGTCGTGACGCGCGACGTGACGATGGATACGCCCGCAACAATCGGCGTGATGACCGTCGCCGCGATGACAACCGCAACAAACCAAGAGTGACACTCATTGAAGCTACGGTGGACGACCTACTAGCTGAATTAGAAGGTCGTGAAGCTGCTCAAGGGGGCAACGAGGATTCACATGAAGATCCGAACGCTTACGACGATGTCCAAGATGAGTACAACGACTTTCAGCCCGACAATACGGATGGTGATTTCTCATTGGATGAAAACGACCGATACCTCGCCGCTGCTAACGAAAATGAGCGCCGTGCAGCTGCTGAAGGCACCTACGCACGTTCGGACAACCGTCAACCGCGTGGAAACATGCCTGATCGCGAGAATGGTTTCAATCAAGATCGCCGAGGTGGTGACCGTGGGTTCAATCAGGACCAACGCGGTCGACGTGACTTCAACCGAGACAACCGACGCCCACAGTACGGACCATGCGCGGTGTGCGGTGGCATGAGTCACTCCGCCCACTACTGTAACAAGCGATGCAAGTTCTGCAAACAACTCCACGATGCTGGACAATGCGAACTTTTCCGCAACTTCCAAGACCTTGCCAAATTCGTGCGCACTAAAGGCACGAAGGAGGATCTCCCGCCAGAACTCAAGGCCGTCGTTCAAGAACGTCATTTAAACTAGGCAGCCCGCCAACTACAACTGGGTTGGTCCCTATCGGGCTGCCACAGTTAACCGAGCCTTCAATGGAAGCAGAGTGTATATTTGCTTTCATGGGGCAGAGTGAATGGCCTGATAAATACGTAACAAGTGTGTACGCGACGAAAAATGAAAAAGAGAGGAGTGGAATCCTCGGCGGAGGTGTTGGAGAGAGAGTGGAGTGTGCTGATGCTGATGAGGGCACAAGCGAGGGTTCGTTCGGCTTGGTTTCGAGTGCAGCGCGAGACGAGCCCAAGGGTCACTCCAAGATGATGAAGTTGAACCCTGGCGAGAGACAGGGGTGGTGGTCGGCCAAGAAATTCGACCGACGGATCAGAATGAGAGCGCTGGAGCAAGGCGCTGTGAACGACCAGCGAACGAGGATCCTCCTCGACACAGGAGCGAACGTTAGTGTGATCACTGACGCCTTTGCCAAGAAGTTGCGACTCCGAGATGTACCCGATCACGGACGCCGCATTGACATTCAAGGAATTAACGAAGGCAAGGTGTCTACGACGCGGTGAGCGTGCGTCAAGATTACGCTTGGATGGGAGATGGTGTACGAGTTCGAGATGTGGGTAATGGCGTATAGTGCAGGCGTCGACGTGGTACTCGGGACCGACTTTATGATCCCAGCTGGGATCGGTTGGACCTGTTTCACGGCGCGGCGCAATTACCGCACGAAGTTCAAATTCTACTGATCAAGACCAAGAACATGATCGACAGCGAAGAATACGGCTCCCATGTTAACGCCGGGCCACCCGAGCGGTTGGACATTCAAGCGCACGAGTGGCGAGAATACCGACTAGCGAAGCGCCACGTCGGTCTGGAAGAACACGTACTGTGGGTTCGTCGAACGAACAAGCTAATCCCGTCAGTAACGAGGTTTCGACGCGGACGGTCTCAGAGTATTCGATTGACCAACGTGTCTGATCGAACTGTGTACCTACCAGCACACGATTCGATCGCGATGTGGATTCCAGATGGGGATTTGCCACGAGGTGACGGCTATGTGCTTCTGGAGTCCAAGAAGTACCAAGACTGGCAAGTGTTGTCCTACGAAGGTTGCAGAGACCGCGAGCTCTTTCAGCGTGAATGCGAAATCTAAGAACAATGGCTTGCCACTCAGCCTTCGGCAGTTGATCGACCAGACTACCCAGACTCCAGTGGGGTGCTAGCACGACCTCTAGAAGACTCGCTAGTGAATTCTAGTGATCGTCTGACGTGTGCAGAGCGCTGGGCACTGATCCTGGAAGAACGTGAACGAGTGGAAGCCTGTCTGGCGTCTGGGGTGACAGCCGGGGACTCGGCCGACGGTCAGCCTTCCGAAAAACCTTTAGACACTTACACGACAGCTCACGGCGGAGGCAATATTGAAAACAAAGCCTCGGTAGCGCGTACACACAAACTACTGAGCCCGGTAAACGTTGTACATACGCCAACGAGTGTTCGTGTCCAGTCAGGGGTGACTACGGAAGCGACAAGTAACAGCACTGGATTAAATGGAGTCACATGTTTTGACGAAGCTGTCCCGGCCTTGTGTGCAACCAAATCTGCGAACGAGACATCGGTGGTTGACCTAGAGGATGCAGGCATCGCGCAGAAGGTGTTGAATACGGGATATAGTGTTCATTGCAAGATTGGTGCGAATGCCGAGCTGTCAAGACAGCGGCAGACCGAGGAGCTGAACAAAAGTCAACAACCCGATATGTCGGTGGCCCGCGCATTTAATATTGCGAACGACGACTCGACAGATGGCCCAGAGATGGGAAACCAGGATGGGAAGGAGATGGACCCAGCACCGACTGTTGAAATCAAAGCGGATGCCGATGTTAAGTCAAGGGAAGAATCCGTAGCGACGTTGGACGGAACGTACATCTCGGTTGCTCGAGTGTTAACGACCGAAGGTAATGAAGCAACGGAGGATACGAGAAATAATTTCTACGAACATCCAGTT